>NW_024873012.1:0-26225 GCF_018340385.1 Cyprinus carpio | reverse complement strand
TCGTTAGCTGACAGGTTTAAAACCTTTGGAATCTCATCCCCAATTCAACGCGTGCCTTAATCTAAAAAACCTCATCCAGTGACTCCATACAAACTATTTCTCTCAAAAGACCTTCGCAACACACACACAAACACACATGCTTCCAAAGGAGCCATCTCTCCAAGCTTAAATAGCAGAAAAATTTGCTCTGCTTTTCCTCGTGGTCTCACCTCCCCTCATTCCTATCAGCCCAAGTGTGGAACAATAGGTTCGAATTCACTGGCGTGCAGGAGACCCAGCTGGATGGGCGGGAGAAGGGTTGCAGTTTAGTGCTGTTGATGCTCCTGCTGGACGGACAAGCCCGATGATGGAAGACAGGAATTTCGCAGCCTACCAGGTCGCCATTTTGTCCCCGGCGACGCTAATAAATCAAAGACACCACACTCCACACCCACTGAGGCTATTAGGCTCAAAATACCATAATGAGTGCAAGGAAACAATGCTTGATTTTTATTATGGAAAACAGAAAAATGGTTATAAGCGTCCTGGTGTAATATAATATCTGGGGTTTAGGCCCAGGCCAAAAGACAAGACCGCTAATATAAGAGGAACTGCTCCAGTGACAGCAAAGAAGTGCCTTGTGTAAATTTTACAGTGATGGCAGAGAGAAAGAACAAGGACTCTTCTTAGCCTCTTTTTCTTCCAATCTTCCTCCCGCTTTTTCAAGAGAGTTATTATAGGATGATAAAAGCAACAACAATGTTTGTGACATGAAAACGTTAGCATTAGGGTGGAAGAGAATGGAAGATGAGAAAAAATGTTCTCCTTGGAAATTGATGATTGCTGCTCACAAGGCCCCTGATTTCTCAGCCTTTTAATCTCATAGCACACTGAAGCCCTCCTCTGCACGCTTTCACTGGTTTTTGGCAGCAAAGAGAGAGTGGGGGCCAAATAAGTGAGGCTAGAGAGAAATTAGAGGTACATTATATACTATAGTAATGGTGGTATACATTCGGCTGTAATACACACCTAGGTGGTAGTATACACCTGGCTGTAAAATATATTCAGTTGCAATGTACTTTGAGCTTTATCACAAGCTTTTTGTGGTACATATAGATTATGCATCATACATTAAGATTGGAATCATAGTAAATATTCACAGTATATCAGTTAAAGGTTTTTTTTTTGTTTGTTTTTTGTTTTTTTTTAAGGCTGATGGTGGATATTTAATTGTGCATTCTCATTTACCCATATTTTATATTTTATTTAAACACTAATATTTTTATTATTTAAAAAAAGAAGAAGAAAGAAAATAATAATTTAAAATCTATTAAATTTAATCCTTAGCAAATCTAAAATATTTTTTTATATTTTTGTATTGCCTAAATACACTTTCAAAAATGTATGGTAATTATTTAATTTGTATATATTTACGACAAAATAGCAATGCATTATAATATTGGCTATTTATCGTATTGCCCGGCCATTCTCATATTTCTATATAGATATTTAACTATAACTTCTAGAATTCTATAATTTTTAAAGAATAAATTATCTAAATTTAAAATACTAATAATATTTAATTTTTTTAACAATGATATATTTGTATTGGGGGAAACGGTGGCTATAACCAGCCTTTTTAAAAATTTTTCTCTAAGGGAAAAATTGGGAAGTGGACAGTTCTCAGTGTGTGTTTTTTGTAAACAATGCACTCTATATTTTTAAATTGGGCCCCTTTTAATTAAGCATGAATTCCTCCGATGCCCGTGTTATTAATAACATGGCCTGGGCTGATGAAGTTTGGGCCCTTTTAAGAAGCTCAGAAGAAATTTAAAAGGGTGACAAGGAGGAAAGGGCCCCTGATGTGTAAAATTTTACTATGTGGCCCCCAAAAGTGAATGCCCTTTTAGAGCCACTGTTAACCTCTACAGCCTGCCCGCGATGAGACAGAGAGAGGGGGGAGAGAAGAACAACATGCCCGGGAGGAAACCCCGGGAAAAATACCTATTCCTGGGTGGGGGGCGGTTTGGAAATGAACCTTTCAATTCCTCCTGGGGTAATACTTTCCCAACTAGTGCATTTTTTTTCGATAACATCCCATAAAATGCAAATGCAGCACTTGACCCACAAGAGTGTCTCTTGGCTTTGCATTTTCGCTGGAGTTTCTGCACAAACCCCACCCTTTTTTTCCTTTACCCAAACCCAAGCGGTAAGTGGTTCGGGGAGGCAGGGTTGCTTGCTTCCCCCCGGGTGTGTTGGTCACAAAAGGCCTGGGCCCCGCCCCCTCACAGTCGGGCAGGACCGGGGCCCCTTGCTGACACTTTTGGTGCAGCATTGAAGACGGTGTCCCGCTCAGATGGAATTTTTCCCCCTCTGCCTGGCCATGATCTGACAAGCTTGAGAAAACCCCTTAATGGTTTTTCCAGAAGGGTGGGGCAAGAGGAGAGGAAAAAAATGAAACATGGAGGAAATGAGGAACTTTGGCCCGGGAGTTTTTTTAAAAGACCTCATGAAAAAAAAAAAAAAAAAAGTTTCCCAAAAAATGGATTTCAAACTTTTCCCAAGCAAAACAGACTGAAATATCTGTGATCCTATTCATGGAAAATCTTATCCTCCCCCAATGCTTTATTATAAAAACTTGTATTTAAAAATTATTAAAACAAACCCAAAAGTAAGCCCTCAACAAACTAGCAAAAAAACCCTTTGAAACCAACTAGCAAACCCTTAGTTCAAGGCTGTGATGTAAACATTTACTGGCTTTTTTTTCCCAAATTTTAAAAAAAAAATATTCAATACCATATGTGCCACGCAAACTTCCTGTTTCAATAGGAAATACCTTATTAAAGGATGTCGCTAAGTGATTTCATAGGGGCCTATCGGGCAGTTCGCTTCTCGAATATGTCCGGGGGTTCAGAAGATGTTTTTTTCTACCCAACGGGGGCTGGATTACAAGCTTCAGCTGTTAGATGACCCTTTTCCCAAAAAATTCAGACAGCCCCCGCCCATCAGTCCCCCCTTTTTCTCACCCCGCCACCCTGCTTTCTCGCTTGATCACCTGACTCCTTGTTCTTTTCCAAAATTAGGCTAATTAAGTCATAAGCAAAAAGTTTCTGGGAAGAATGGTGAGATTCAAAAGGGGGGGATCTGTAGCTGAAAACGGGGCCCGGGGGAAAGGGGAAAGGGGGGCCCTGATGAAGTGACTATTGTGCTGATCTCAAAGGCATGTCATGAAACCCCGGCTGACAGAGGCATGAGGGTTATTTTTAAGGCGGAGAGAATAAATTTTGTACGGTATGTGGAATTATCAGACATACAAGCATGTGAAATGAGACTGAAAATGACCTTCTGGGGCCCAAACCCCCTTCAACATACAAAAAAGGTTTGGAGGGTGTCTTGCTGTCCTATTTCGCCATATACTGGGATCTGGACCCCGTATTATCAGTTTTTTCCCTTTTTTTTTGGACCACAGTCCCCCCCTGAATGATGAATTATTCAGACCGGTTAGTGGTTTGTGAAAAGGGGTGCCCACAGTAGAAGATATTCCTTAGCAGCGGCAAATGAAGAAAAATCCCCAAATTTTTTCTGCAGTTTTCCCCTATGCTTACACAAAAAAGAAGGGGTTGGGGCCCTGGAGGGGATGCTTGTTTCAGGTATCCTTTTTTGTAATTGTGGGGGCCTAAAGAGCTAAAAATGACTCGAAATGGGGGGTTTTTTTTTTTGCCCCATGTATTAGGGAAAAAAATGCCACAAAAGCACCCCCAGCCCACCTAGACCCTTCAATGAACAATAAACAGGCCTTCTCAGTGACTTTACAAAACGCTCCCTTTGGCCGCTTCTGCAGCCCTCCTAGGAGTTTGTATGGCTTAAATTCCCATCGGGAAATAATAGCTGCTCCTCCTATTTAAAAAAAGTAAACTCCCGGTTTTTATGTTGTTGACAGGTGCATGCAAAAAAGTTTATACACCGAAAAAACCAAAGGGGGAACACACACAATCATACACACACCCTCCCCTTTGGATCCCCCCCCTTCACACAAACAAATGAAATAAAAAACCCGGCATGACCGCGAGGGGAAACCCTCTCCAACAAGCCCCTGTCTTCTGTTTAAAGGGAAAAAAAGCCTTTGCCTAGAGTGAGAATTTCATAAAAAAAATACTGAGTGCCTGTGCTTGATGAATCATGTCTCTTTAATGCAGTACAGTATGATGGAAGAGAGAGATTACAGGCGAGGGATCATCAACGCTGCTCCAGCTCCCTATTTAACACCCCATCTGCAGATTGCCTTGATCAGATTCGCGTTTTATTTAAAACAGGATAATCCGAGGCCGATTTTTTTAATTTGCATATTTAACGGGGTTCAAATGCAGAAAACTGGGAACTTCCCAGTCAACTTCCCAATCTGCCTGCATTGGCGCCTTTTAAAAAGAGTTACTCATCAGGCAGGGAAGCAGACATGAGGAAAAGAAAAAAGGATGGGGGAAAAGCAGGCTAATGTGGCGTTTGCATTTGTAACGGGGGTTAAAACGGGCCGTGTTTAAATTTTATTCCTGTTGTGTTTGCTGTGAACATATTAAGAAATTATAAAACAGCGTGAAAAAAATACAAGCCAAATCACATTCTTAATAAACAATATTTCACATAATTCACCAGGTGTTCTTTAAAAATAAAAAGTTTCTTCACCTTTTTTTTTCCCTACCAATGTAACCAAAGCTATAAAGGAAGAAACAAAAGTAATATTAACCAAAAAGTATCATCAATAACCACTAACATCATAGCCTAACTCCATCCATAACTCACAATTTTTCCCCTCCTGAATGTTCAGGGGGTGGTAATGGAGTCCAGGAGTTAAATGCATTGTGAATGGCGTTTGATGTTGTCAGCAAAATCATTTCCTTGCGTCAGAGGGGACTCTGTCTAACATCGCGATGGTCAGTAAACAGCAAGAAACTATGATGACAGCATTAAATCCTAAATTCCCAGCTGCATTATCCACTGGCCCTGGCCGGCTAGCTGGCTAAATCTGCAAAACTTCCTATAGTTAGCCGCGATTAGGCACTGCTATGGATAATCAATACTGGCCTATCAATTCCATACTGCTGTGATGGATGAGGTTGATGGGGAAAAGGAGAGGGAGGGAAACAAGGAAGCAGTCAGAGAAAGAGACAGGCAGCAGAGGAGAGAGAGAGAGAGAAGATGATAAACAAACCAATGCACCATCTCACGCTGAACAGAGACTGAAAATGAATCTGTTAATAAAACGGTGAGTGTAAGTATATACAGTATATATATGCACATTAGATAATGCATTAGGTACCATGACCTAAAAATGACATTAAATTATTTACTGCATTTATTACTCTAGGTTTAGAACAAAAATAAAACATGTTCGGGGGTTAATGAATGTTTGTTCATTATACAGTCTTATAATTTTTTTTAAATTTGTTGTATAGGGGTTTATTTAAAAAAGGGTCTGAAAAATTAATGATAATTCAAAAAAAATAACTTTAAACCCAAAAAAAAAATCTGTATTTTCCATTATATCCACATTATTATATATATACACACAACATTCAAATTTTTGTGGTAAAGTAAATTTATTTTTTCATAATGCTAAAAAAGATTTGCTTTTAAAAACAAATGGTTCTATTAAAATGTTTGATTGTTAAAAGAACCCTGACAAAAATATATTACTGCTTCAAAAAAAAATATTAAGCTCCCAAACATTTTTTCCTTTGATTTTTTTTTTTAGCACCAACTCAGCATATTAGAATGGCTTTGTAAAAAGAATAATGAGACACTGAAGACTGGAAAATGGCTGCTAAAAATTCAGCTTTCCCATTACAGGAATAAATTACATTTTTAAAAATATATTATAATAAAAAAGCTGTTTCTAAAATTGTACAAACTTTTTAAAAAAATATTACTGTTTTTTACTGTTTTTTTTAAATTTTTTACCAACTTTAGACAAAATGGCGTGTACTGTTTTTTTTGTCCCCACCCCTCACAAAAATTTATCCTAAATGAATGAATAAGAAAAGCATGCAAGGTCAGAGAGAGACAGCAAGAGGTGGAGGAAGGAGAGAGAGTGAGAGAGAGAGAGAGAGAGAGAGAGAGAGAGAGAGAAAGAGAGGGCTGATGGTTGGAGTCAGGACCGTGCGCAGGAAAAGATGCAGTGGGGGGGGCGGGGGTCACTAATTTTTACCCTGACACCTGGGCCCCTCCAGTCATCAATGGCCTGCCATCTAATCAGAAGTGAAGGGATTCAGGGCCCAAGCGGCTCTCCTTGGGAAGATGATAGCTGTCAAGGGTGTTGGACCGCCAAAGCCACCACGTCACACTATTGCAGTCTCATCACAAGTGTAACCCACTGGAAGTATCTGGTGTGTGAGAGATCCATCCGTATTATCACACATTAATAATAACACTAGTCAGCTGTTGTACTGCTTGAGGCAATTAGTTAATTGCTGCTTTATCAAAAGCCCCTATGCTGCCTTGTCTTTGTGACATCACTCCAAGCTTTGACAATTTTTTTCCCCTTAATGCCCTGTGACGAAGCATTGTACTATCCCCTATGGTTAGTGTCAGTGGAGTCACCACAAAAATGAGGAAACCGGGAAATTTTTTCCCCCCCCTGTTTGAATTAGTGTTCATTTGGTTAGAAAATTGAAAAAAAAATGTTGTTGGGGTTTTTTTTCCCATGACTAAGACGAATGAAGAGGAGACGACAAAAAGGGTTTAAAAAAAGCGATAACTATGAATATATCAACATGCAATTTCTTTGGGAGAAATAAGACAAGACTAAAATGTTTTTAAAAAAAATAAAAACTTCATCAAAAACCTTTTTTTTAGTAAAAAAGGAACAAAATGTTATTCGGACCTTACGGCCTCCCCGCTTTCGAGCCCGGTTGCCAGATATAAAAAGTTCAAACCCCTGAATCAGACCGGGCTTTACAAGCATACTTTTTTCTCCCCGGTTTTTTTGCTTATTTTAAGAAACCACGCTCCTTCCCCCTCATTGCAAAAAGCGCGCCCGATGATCTAAAGACACCGATAAACAAGCTGGTTTTGGAAAAAATGAAAGCATCATTCACCCGATCTGTGTTCTGTCATTAGATCTCAACTATTTGTTTCGCGTTGTGGTTGCTGTATAAATGCACTTACTTTCGACGCTGTTGTTTTAATAGATAAACGGCTTTTCCCAACCCGGGAATTATGGGGGGAAAATTTTACTTTTAATATTTTTGTTTGTTTTAGCAGTTTTAAGTAATGTAGATAGAGGGGACTGAATAAATCCTTGGTTTTAAAATTTTTTAATAAATTAATAAATCAGTACACTAGATAAATAGGTAAAATACACCGTGAGTCCACATTCTATTGATTTGTGCTTACTGGTGAAAATGCAATGCCTGAAATGCAAAAGTAAATTTCTCAAATGACAACAATCATTACGATTATAAATTTGAACAATTTTTTTTTTTATCAGTTTGACCATTATACAGCATGCCTAAAATGTGTCAAAAGATTTGACTAAAACCTTACTAAAATGCTCATACTTTCGATTTAAACAAAAAAAACAGGACATGGTTGACTAAATAATACTAAAATGTCATCTAATAAGACTGCAAAAAAAAAATGCTGCCAAAATGAATCTGCTATCGGTTAATTAAATAAATTTTTTAACAAAAATGTCAATTTTTCATTGACAAAAACTAGACTTAAAACTTTGTTTTTTCTTTGCAAACTAGACTAAAATGAGAGATTTTTTATCGCTAAACAAAAAAACTAAACAGGAAAAGGATGCAAAATTTGAAAAAAACAAAAAGGGACATTTAATCTGGAAAAAGATAAGACTAAAATTGAAAATCAAAAATTAACACTGCGGATTAAGAGCAGATCAAGTCTCTTGGCTGCAGCTAACACCTTTGGGCAGGCCGCTCACTATGGGGTTTTTCCATTTTTCCCAAAGAAAAAAAGGGGCCTATTTTTTCAATATGTCGAAACTTCATGCTTTTCAAGGTATCACTTCCTGGATGTTTACTACTGTCAAAGACACTAACAATATAAATAAAAAAGTCCTTATGATGTGAAATAATACATTAGTATGCAAAGGACAAGTCCCTCTGACTTTAAATAAGCGTAATTGTTTAAAGTCAGGTATGTTAATGTGAATAATGATTGCAATTTCTGCTAATTTTAACTGTCAGTGGCCACAACAGCCTGTGAAAACATGAGGTAACAATTTCGCTTTTATCACTCCTTTCGAAGGAGGACCTTTGTGAAAGAAAAAAAACCCCGGGGCGCTGGTCCTAAAACATGTCTTTTCAAAAGCACTAACTGGCTATTTCGAAATATTTTGTGGATTTTCTGCACACAGACACCACAGGAATAATTCTTATAGATTGGACGGAATTATCAGAAATGACTCAATATTGTGGTCGGCCATCGTGAAAAATGTTTTGAGCGTTTCTGGTAATCCCATGCTCTTTTCAAAAATAATAACACACATCACCATAAACTGACTTATTAACGATAATGAAAAAAAAAAAAAAAAAAAGGATTGTCAGCACTGGTAATGGGCGCCCATTTAATGAACAGCAATATAAATGTCGGGGGGCGGGGGCTATGGATCTCCTTAGACAATTCTGTGTCCAGCAACAAAAGCCTCTCTTGGTGAAGATCGGGGGTTCACGAGGATGACATTTTTCTATGAAAAAGCATTTCCTTTCAATCATTGCACGCTTACTGTATAATGACTTTTTAACAGCAAAAACTTCAGTCATTTTACAAACATGACTGAATAATTCTCACTGACCTACTGTGCAATCCTATTTTTTTTAGGGGAAAAATGTTTTTTTTTTTTTTTTTTTTAATAAAACTTTCCCTCAGGTACGATAGCAGGAGAGTGGAAAAAAACCACCCGCAGGCCTTGTGATCCTGCAGCCTGACCCGTCTCGTCCCTAAATCACAATGGAATGTGGCCGCCTCTGAAGCCTCCTTGTTTTGTGTAAGGAATCAAAGGGAAAATGGATGGCCTTGCATTAGTACCTCACCCATGGCTAACAGAATGATGAGACCGATTTGGCTGTATGTCATATCTTTTCACTTGGTCAGCACTGCTTTCCTCCACCTTCAGTTATGTAATGGCTACAAATTATGGCCACAAAACCTGGAAACACTGTTCTAGGGATATGATCTCAAAAAGTAACTGTTATAATTGCTTGTGTGCCCCATCAAAGTAAAAAAAAAAAAAACAACCTAAAACTTTAAAATATCTTGTCATGGAGCTGAAATGGCAGGCGGATGAGAATGCGACCCAGGGAAAACAAAGAGCAGGCTTTGAGATAGCCATTCAGAGTGTAACCGAACAAATGCCATGCAGTCCTCTTCCTCTACACTCTTGCATCAGGCTTAACCTAAAACTAAACGCGCTTCTTTCTGTTCTTATTCTCTTTTTTTTTATGACGACCAAACACTGATCTATACGCAGAAAGAAACAGAGAGCTTGTCCCTTAGTGCATGTTGTTTTGGCCTACAGCTGTCATGAAAATGGTTCTCACCCTGACTGCATTGGTGGTAATTTTGGCCCTGGTTGCAAACCACCTGAAGCATTAGTCACCTCAGAAGAAACAAAAGAGTGGGGACATGCAGGGCTCTCTCACTACTCAAAACGTCCCATCCCATCCGGCAGACAGCAGCATTTAAAAGCCGTGTTTCATCTCCAAAGTCAGCTAGGCCTTTTGTGTTTAAACCCCCAGAGACAAAGGTCTCCTCTACTTTGCTAGGTTTAATACACATGGGGGGAGGTGTAATGTGTGGTGGGGGAGACTCTCTGAAATAATTACCCTCCATAAGATCCCATCTCCTCTCTGAGAGCAACGACAAAAATGGAGAAAGCAACCCCAAGGATGCAAAAAAGCCCTTTATGCATCAACAAGCCCATCAGGCGTTTTAAACAGGCCAAGCTAAAGGCAGAGAAATATGTCCCACTCCACATGCACACAGTTATAGTGCTTTGTTCTTTTGTCTTTCTTTAAGGACTAAAATGCAAGCGAACACACATACAAAGACAATGTTGCTGTTATTTAACCTTTTTATCACAAATATAAATGTGTTTAAATATTTAATATAGAAATATCACCAATAGAGTCTCATAAAATAAGATAAAAATATTAATACAAATAGCCTTATTTAAGCTATCAATTTGGCTTTATGAGAAAATTCCAAGCTGAAGTTATTTCAGAATGTAAAATAATCTATGTAAATGATCATTTGGAAGCTAATAAAACAAAACCCCTTACTGTATTCGCAACATCTGTGTAAATATGAGTTTGCAGGGGCCACATATACGCCGTGGCTCAGAGCAATTGTGTGTTAGTATTTACAAATGAGGGGCACCACTAAATCAAAAACATGCTTAACCACACAACCCCCACTGCCTTTCCAACCCGACACTTCTTATATATTCTTCAAGTTCATTCTACATAGATGTTTACCTTGTGATAAATGATGAGCCTTCGGGTCCCCCAGCGCAGGGAATTAAGAGTCGCCCCTGGGAGACTTGGCAGTCTGATTCTCAGGGAGGATGGGCTCATATAGTCTCTCGAGGAGGGTATATTCCTGTTTAGTGCACTGGTGAGAGATCTGCCATACTTGGTCTTGTTTGGCTAATTTAGCACGTTGGGCCTGTAGAGGTCAGATTCATTATCACACACCCGCAGCAATCGTGCTGCTAAGACCGAAATATATAACGACTTGTCTCCCTGACGTACGCAACACAAGTCTAAACTGTGTGCAAGGCCATGTTTTAATGCTTTGTGTTTTATCAACAAGAAACAATGCTGGCCAATTTTTTGTAGCACAAACCCTTTGCGGCATGCTTTTGTAGTCTAATTAAAAACAATAAGCATGTGGGAAATATAGCCCTTGTGATACAAGCATGGCTGTAGTTTGCTGAGTGTGGCTTTTTGGCACTAATGCATTTCTCCTTTATTTAACCACAGTAAGCGCCACAAAATCTCCCCTTAATTACATCTTAAAAATGGCATCAAAATTGTTTAAACGAAATCCATTCACATGTACATGAAGTCAATGGCATTCTAACCTTTATTCCCAAATGGTTTTATAATTATTTGGCGAGTTTCCAAGAAGCTGCTTCTAAAGAAGAAAGATACAGGGTCAGGCAGTTAAATAAATCTTTTTTTCTTCTCTCTCGCTCTTCATGAAACTGACTAATGACCAGAAAATGCTAAACTAAGGAGTTAACCCCCACAAAAACCTACCGGCCCCCCTTTAACATAGAGCTGTAATTCAGCTAGGGCTGAAAATGTTGCTTACTCCCAGGACCTTTTCTCTAGAGCAAAAGACCAAATTATTACCATCACATACACACAGGCACCCGGCCCGGTCCCATGAGAACGCAGTGGGCACTGTGTCACGGGGAGGGTAGACTACCCCCCAGCCCTGCCAAAATTTATCTTCCCCTCCCTCCTGCACTGGCATTTGGATAACTTTTTATTTTGATCACTTACACTTGCCAGTTTGAACAATTAACAAAAATAAGTTGCGATTTATCTGGTGCCTAGCGATCCATTTCCCTTAACCTCTCCTGTGTTGGGCCTGTTTGAAAGCACCTCAAAACATTAGGATTATGGGGTTTAAACTACCTGAAAAATCTCTCTCCTACTAAGATCTGGAGCTGTAAAAAAAGTTCAACGGCACCCTCTAACTCTCCCTACATGCTGCGCTTGCAGGCTTGAACCTATTAAGCGCTAGGTTACTCTTTAACTGAACCAAGCGTAGCTGTGTATAATCAAAACATCAGCTGCTCTAGAGTCCGCCTAGATGACCAAAAAACAACGACACACTGGTTTATCTTTTTTATAATGTACTCTGTCTGCAGTCCGCCCACATAATTCTCCTTGGTCTGACGTTCACACAAGTGAAAAAAAAAAATACGGTCAATTAAACGGCAAGCATAAATTCTGAAATGAGTCCCTGTTAGTTTATACACATTAGCGCCATTCTGAAGGACTTCCGGGTAAATATAAAAGCCAGGACGCTATAGCTTGAAACCACTAGGAGGGAAAGTGAAACTTGGGAATAACCTTTGAATTTGAAATATGCTGTAAAGAAATACATATGATACAGTTTGTTTACTAAGCGGCCTGTCCAAAAAAAAGCAGTCTGTGGGATACAGTTGTTTTATAATTCTGGTAATATAAGCACAAATAATTGGTAACATCAATATATTCACATGCAAAGACCCGGATAGAGAAGTGAGGCTATCTGTGTGTTGTGTGTGTGTGTGTGTGTGTGTGTGTGTGTGTGTGTGTGTGTGTGTGTGTGTGTGTGTGTGTGTGTGTGTGGTGTGTGTGTGTGTGTGTGTGTGTGTGTGTGCAACAGCGGTAGGTTGTCTTTTCTAAAAGCAAAATAATGATTTATGTAACTAGTCCTTTGGTGCATCCAGACTCCGAAAGCACCTTTGATCCAGATATACTTAATGCAAATGTAAAACACACTCGTTTATTTCCAATATGGGTAGTTTTTGGAGCTGAAGTTTCACAGATGGTTTGCTCCGTTTAATCCCCATCTGGTTCTGGAGTTCATATATAAACAAGCAACACTTTGGGGTTGAACAGAGATTAATTCAGCTTTGGAATGCCCGATGAAAAAGTGTTAGTCGTTTCTCTACTAGGCCAGGTGCAGGCAAAGCAAAACCACAAGTTAAGCGTTCATTTGGTCGTGCGGCATTAACATGGGCATCATTATTACAATGGACCCTGACTCACTCTCATGTTTTAAATTACAGGTCCCTCTACAAATAAAACTATTAATCTTTTCTTTTCTTTTTTTTTTGGTGTGCGTTCTCTATGAATATTTTACAGTACCTGTTACACTTATTAGCTTCTGGCAGCTCCAAAAACTTTCAAATGAAAGCCAAATTGCTTTGGTCATGAGAAAGGAAATACATGAAAGCTCACTCCACAGGGAAGAATTTCACTGTGAGATCCTCCCAAGGTAGAGTTTCATAACCTGCATGCCTGCTAAAGATGTCACTGCGTACAGGGCCGAGTGGTACTGATATTAAAAGACGGTCCGTAATGAGAACAACATGTTCATTTTAGGGAGATTAGGCTTTAGCTGGCATGTTTTAACATTGTGAGATAGAGGTGCTCCAGGTTTGGGTTTGAGGGAGGAGGTATGAGAGAGTGAGCTAAATGGTTGCACTCACACCAATTCGTTCGGAGGGCAGTCCTTGACGAAGAAAATAACAATCAGCAAGGTTGTCTTCGTCAGGAGGAAAGCCCTGCTGGTGCAGCTGCAGCTTGCGGAGGCCTTCGCTCGTGCTGGTGCTTGACAGTACTGGAAGGTGCTGCAGCAGGTTCAGCTTGGCTCGGCTGGAGTAGTCGCACAACGCACAGTAGTAGTAGCAGGACTCCGAGTTACTGCACTCTCTTGTTTTTGCAAGTGCTGCAGGAGTGGGAGGTGGTGCCGAGCACAGATGGAAAGAAAAGAGAGAGAGAGAGAGAGAGAGAGAAGGGGGGAAAAGTCATTAGGGGCTATTCCAGCTTCACATGAAATTACAGCCGTCGTTTGTTTCACAGGCTGAGACAGCACCTACATGAAACAGATACTTCCTTTCCCAGTAATAATCTCCTGACATGAAATGCATTCCTTCCAGCTTTGTCCTAAACATAAATACTGATAACAAAGAGAGATTGTCAAAGCGAGTGTTTTAGAGGGGCTTGCCCGATGAGGATAGACAGATGAGGGCAGAGCGAGCGAGGTGCAGAGGAAGAGACGAGCCAACGTGTCTCCGCCTGGTATCGCGTAATCCGGGACATCACGGTAGTAATTTACCCACGACAAAAAGTCCAGCTTAACTTTAAGTCTGGACTGTGCAACTTTAGTAAGGGATAAGGGGATGAAAGAAGATGGGATCTGGTGAGGGTAATTTACTATCTGTGCCGCAATAAAGATAAGAAAACAAATCTACCAGGCCCTGGCTATAAAACTAACCACAGGATTTGCGGCTTTATTCGGTAAGAGAGAGGCACCTCAGCTTCCATCCTGCTCATAAAAGGCCTATGGAGGGCTGTGAAACAGTTTAAACATATACTGACACACACACACATAAGTTCAGGTTTATGTAGTTTAAATATTTCGCATGCTGCTTTGTGTGTGTATAGAGAGGCGTATGAGAGGCCTGTGGTGCATTAGGTGGACGAGAGTGGAAGCTAAACCCCCGCATGGCCCCTCTCTCTCTCTTCACTGACACAAAGACCCCTGTTACACTCGGGCCCCACTGTGTATGTGTGTGTGAGAATCGCACAGTGGTTTTACTGCCCCCATGTTACTAATGTTTTGAAGGCCCTAACATTTCTAAACATACATATGTATATATATATATATATATATATATATATATATATATATATATATATGTATATATATATATTATGCACACACACATATGTTGTGACTCTGGACCACAAAACCTCATAACCAGTCTTTTTTTACTTTTTTTTTTTTTTATTGAGATTTATACATAATAAATAAATGAATATTCATTTATTACAAATATTATAAATGAAAATTTCCATTAATGTATGGTTTGTTAGGATAGGACAATATTTGGCCGTAATGCAACTATTTGAAAATCTGGAATCTGAGGGTGCAGATTTTTAAATAATTAAAAAAAAAACAAAAAAAAAAACAGATGAACAATTTATAATAATAACAGTATATTTATTTCTATCACCCAGCTTTAAATATGTACAAACACAAAAGTTTTAAAACTTTTCCTAAAGATTAAGAGGTAACCCTGGCTACTTTCTTCTCATGCCACTATTTATAGCTATTAAACTGCACCCTAAATTTTACTTGGCGTTCTGGCTTCAAATGGGTCAGCTGGTACGAATAAGGTGAATTGCCTACTTCCCCCTCTGCCTCTAACAAACCCTAACTGGATTGGTCTTTTTAGGGACAAGCGCACACACACACACACCACACACACACACACACACACACTGAGCTGGTGGGGGCTTCCCTAAGCTTGTGAATTCTGACAAGGCTAGACACAGAAGGAGAGAGAAAGTATTTAAAACAGTGATTTTGCAGGAAAAATCCGAACTGTCCAGCTTTGCGTATTGCCTCTATTCAGCTCTAATGTGTTTTCAAACAGCAGGGCTCCCGCATTCAACCCTGGCTGACAATTATGCACTTTAATTTGGGCTAAAGTTTTGCATTAAAATTGTGCAGTAGTGCACCATGCAAAGCCATAGTAGGCCTCCCCTCCACCATACCCATATACAAAGCCCCCAGTTCTACAAACAGTCCTTCCTCCCTCCCCATTCCCCCAGGCAAGCCAAGCATATCAAGTGTGCCTACAGTTCTCCCAGACTAATGAACAATGAGTAAAACAAAAGGCCGAGTGAGGGCTTCCATTATCTGATCTTCCGCTAAAAACACAAAACCGGGCCCTCTACGAGCCTGAAGGAAGTACTGGCGTGCCTGCAGGTGTGAGCCGGCTAAAAGAAAACCCTTTTGACAAAACAGATTCTTGGACTGTCAGGGATTAGAGTCATGGCACCAGTGGTAGCACATCATCTTTTCTTTTGCATAAACTCGGCAGAATTTTCTCACGAGTCTGCAGGGCCGCGCTCCGTAAGGGGCTCTCTGTGGCCATTGAAACGTCTTAAGCTTTAATTAAGTTGAAGTTGTCAGAGGAAAGCCTTTTTGGCACAGATTCAGGGTCATTAATTACAGCTATCATTGTTTCTTTCCAAAGGGAAGCCCTTCAAAGACATGCAGGGCTACTTGTATGAACTACCTCCCTGTAACACAGACTCAAACCTGGCTGAATTGATACATAAACCTCTCGAAGGGTCCTGCGACTTTAGGAGAACTGTGACATTTAACCCGTTTAGACCTCTTCTGTCTGGAAATTAAGAGGAGAATGTGCTCAACCTTTCCCAAAAAAAAAAAAAAAACAAAAGCAAATGAGATCAGGCTAATTCTTCATTCAGAACCAGATGTCTATGTAACCTCTGCATCATAAATTCATCTTAGGTAGTCATACGGTTAGTGAAACAAAAGACACGATGTTCCATTTAGACTTAAGATGGTTTCTTGGAAAAACAGCAATATAATTTGTTTTCTCTGCATGATGACTAAACCTCATTAGGATGAATAACTATCGCTAATAAACAAGCATTTGCTCAAGGGCTATTGGCTAGCTATTGTCGCATTCATATCTTCATATTGCATTAATATGCATCTAATCCTGAGTTGTAGCCCCTTTTAGCAGTCTCCATTACAAATATTTTCATACTAATATGAAATAGATTTGTGTTGCATGTGAACGAGGCTGACCGCACATCTTAAATTATTCTGAATCACAATCGCAGCAGAGTATCCATTTTTATGGTCCTAATAAAATACAATGCAAGCAGACATGCCTAACGTTTAAAGGCCGAAAGACTGCGTAACTCTAGAAAATATTAATTTATTCACTATCAGCATTCCTGCTTTGTTTGCTCAAGACCTATATAGAAATTGAGTATTTTTTCTTCCTTCTTTTATAGACCCCTGTGGCACCGGTGCAAGCTGTTCAGAGACTTGAGCCTGGGGTTTCTGATTTATGAGTTTTAAGTTTACCATTTTTAGTACTGCCAGACTCACAAAGCAGTTATATACTACCTGCAAAGTTCAAAATGTTTGTGGCATCCCATAGCAGATTCTGCCCACCGAAAAGTCAGGATGCTGCTAGCAAAGAAAAGAAGGCCTATTTATTACTAAAATAAATAAATAAAAAGAATAAGACTTTGGTTTCTCTCACCTCGACTTGGTTTAGCAGAAAGCTGGAGGATAAATTGTGCGGTGGTTCTGTCAAGCACTAAGAAATCTCTGAAACTGCTCCAAGTGCTGTTGTTGTGGGTGGCGAAGAGGCTATCTATGACAATATAATGCCGTGCTCATGCCTTTGATGGGTAATTGTTCCAGATTAGCATTTGGCAAAAAACCAAGAGTCGAAAACCCCACTGGGTCCAATCATTTTAGCTAACTTATCGTTCCCGGGTGCCCCTTGGCATGCCAAAGAGCACATCCAGCCGAACGGGACCCCTGGCATGGGGGTCTGAGGAGGAACACCCACCCATTGCTCTCTCTGGGCTCTCAGGAACTAATCAGGCATGAGCTGGGCGAATCTAAAGCAAAGACGCCATCGTACCGTGCTGCCAAAACAATGCAAATCAAAGCACCAGGGACTCCCCATCACCTGTCAAACTAGGCCCCAATTCCCAGGGAGCGTGTTTTTTTTCCCTAACCTGACGAGACTTATTTATTTATGCTGACTTCAATGATTACAAAACACCTCTCGTTGCCTTCCCCTCTGCCCGTCTGCTGTTGGCAGTAGGAGACTGGTTTCATTTGTACTGCCTGCAGTGACAAAACAGACTCATTAGTGGCATTCAGAATATGGATAAGGGCTGTTTGAGACTGGATGTTTATTCACTCCGTTCTACTAAGATGACAAGACTCCTTCAGACAAGAAAAGAAGAAAATGAAGGGTTAAAAATATGTTGTTCCTAAACGAAAACAAATTAGGGCATTCAAACGCCTTTTTTCCCAGGTCATTAGTGGGGGGAAAAAATCCAACAAAAAGAAAACACACATAAAATAATAATGTTCTTGAGCATTTTTTAATAAAGGCTATCACAGCAATATTTTTTGCTTCTTCCCACCTTTTTTTCAATTGTTGTTTGTATGCTTTCGATGAGGCACCGGTATCCGGACCCCGAGAGCAAAAAAAAGAAATTAAACAAAAGCTTGTTTTGTTCCTCAAAGCATTTTAAACACATTCCAGCTTTACTTGGAGGCCGGCCAGGTATACGATTCCATCAATGCTGACACCGTCCAAACACATGTTACCAGTAACCACTATTGAGCCCGGAGACATAAATGTAATGTTATATCATGGGTACCACAGGAGTTGGCAACCTGAGCGAAATTCTTGTGCGAGAGGTATGCCCCCTACATTCCATTCAGAGACTGCGCACAAGGCCACTGTCTTTTCTGCTACAGGCACAAAACAAGAGCGAAAAACCATCTCTTTTCTACTTTCCCTCTCCTCTACCTCAACAAATCCCAAGGAATGCATCAAAGAGCCCCAAATTACCTCCCCTATTTATTTTTTCCTCCAAATCCGTCTGGTTCATCATATGTAATTATGGCTTAGGACATTCCGCCAGCGCATGGCTGTATGGTTAGCTGCTTAGGTCATATAATAATAATAATCATCCTTGCAAATGGATGCCAAGTTAAATAAGTGAATTAGCACAATGTGTCTTTCAGCAGCACACTCTCATCTGAGGTGGCTTGTGGAGACGCAATAAAGAGAGTGGGACACACCCCAGGGTCTCTCCAAAACGACTAAACCCACAACTGCTGTAGCGTCCATCCACAGCCTTTCATTTACTGTATTCGCGCTCAGACTGACAGGGCGACATACGCCCCATTTTCCCAAGGACACTGGTTCTGTGGAGCTACAATGTACTATGAATATTGCAGTTCGCAATCAGGCCTTCAATTAGTCGATGCAGCCATGACTTTGGAACAGTTCATGTAATTGTTGGCCAGCCCAGTGTGGTCCAAACAGAAATCCACTAAAAACACATAAATCTACAAATTGACAGCCGGTTTGCGGAAAGTCTTAAAAGAAATTCTGTGTGTTCCTTTGGAAATATTGTTTTTCTTCTCATGTACATTTACATTTGTATTAATCATGTCAAAGTCTGAGTGCATGTGTTTTACCAGCATATTAATATGTGGATTGATCCACGTCGTAATATTTCATTGATCGCTGAAAGCGCCAATTCCTGTCCACTCACTATTAAAGCAAACAGTGCACAGTGCTTTGGGAACCAATCATGCCATGGCTTCATACATTTCTTGCTGAACGGTAAAACAGATGAAGAAGGACGCGTTGAGAGAAATATTTTCCATGTGGGTGCTAATGTTGTTGACCTGGCATATATCATTAGGTCTGCAATAATGTTCCTTTGACAGAAGGAAATTAACAAAAAATACTACAGGGTTGATGCAATGGTATTCCTAAATCACAAGCTCTTCCCACTTGTTCACTGGACTTAGAGACTCTGTTGAAGGTCAAACAGAGGTCCTAATGCAGAAGAACAATCTGGGTTAACGAGCACCTTGAATATACAAACAGCGAAAAATAATCCTGAATCCTCTGTAGACAGGACTACATACAGTATTTATAATGTCTTGGTAAATTTTGAAACAAGTTCAAAGACTCTGGTGATGACATCCTGTTGTTGCTGATTGGTAGCCAGATAAATGAACCTCTTGCCTATATTATAGAATCACTGGACTTAAACATGAAGCAGGAGCAATGGAAAATTCCATTTGCATATCACCTCTCACACCTCTGTAGCTGATATGGAAGATTAAGAACTAGTCCTTAATCTTCACTCCTCTAAACCTTCTCACTGCTAAGACAGGCACAAGTGTTCGGCTGCTCCACAAATTGCCTTAAAAGAAAGCAAACTCCCTATGAAAATGGAGTTGTATTTATATTATGGTGATTTAAAATCTGTCGCCTGGACACTTCTCTCCCAATAAATCCACTGACCTCACCATTACCCTTAAAAGCTTTGCCTGTCTCCATCAGAAGGTGAAAAAGACCAGAGGCTCCACCATCATCTTCATGCCACACTAACACTAACTTTATTTTGAGTAAGACGTTTGTGAAATGTCTCACTAGAGTCTGGAAATTAATAACTAAATAGGCTACAACAACAAATAAGTAAAGGCACATCATGTACAGCCAAAAATAATAATAAAAATTATAATAGTATACGCAGACGTTTAATAATTAATGGATAATATATTTAAATAATTTACATGGTTTATATACAAGTAATTTGTCTGTGTGTATAATGCAATTATAATTATTTAATAATATAATGAAATAAAATAATCAATGAAATATTTAGAAAAATGCAATTATTTGAAAATAAAGTAAAGTTTGCCATATGTTTTGGGTTAGGCTATGCCTCCAAACACAGGAAATACGTTAGTTACAAATTTTAGGAAATTACTGGACTACAATAAATTATTCTGAATATTACAAGCAAACCATACCGTTTTATGTCTAAAAAAAACATGAACAATGTGCAACAAAACATATGTACGATAAGAATTTCACACATATTGAAACCCTCACCCTACATCTCAGCATATGTTTTTAATGGAAACAAAGAGTTATAAAGCTCATAGTCCCCAGGTTGCGAAGCACAGGAAAGGATGATGCATGCGTGTGACCCTCAGCCGTTACAGTACGAGTGGCATTCTGACTAATTATGATGCATGGTCTACGGGCTGAAATCTTTCCTTTAAATGAGCCCATGCAAAGATGAGACAATCTCCCACCTTGTGTATCTGATAAGAGCGGAATGAGCCCCCACTCTCCACTGCACGCTTTTCACCCCATTCATACTTTTAAACATTAAACCCTTTCATGTTCCATCTGCCTTCTCCCCTTCCACAACAACATAGAGGAGGGTCCCTGATTTGCATCCTATTATGGGAGGGAGGGGAAAAGGGAGGGAGAAGAAGAGAGTGCAGGGATCACGGAGAGAAGCTTGTTTAAAGAGCCCTGCCTCTTGCTTCGCTGCTCTCACTCCTCAATGGGAGCACTTCTTAGCCGAACGCTTAGCATATTTCCTGCGAAGATCTTCATGAGTTTGAGCCTGTAGGGGTTGAACACTTTTAAACCTGTGCTGTATCAAAAGAGTCTAAGTAAATAACACCTTACCCATCCACTAACCCACACATCAAGAAACGGCAGGGATATATTAAGAACGTTAAATACATACAGACAAATAGAAATGTTCTAGTGCTTCTAATGCACATAAACACATCAATTCAAACTGCGGTATTGTAAGTTGATATAACTGATACAGCTAATGCCTCAACCACAGTTTATGCAGTTACAACCCATAAAAGGAAAGCCATTGTTTTTCATTGAAAAGCCCTAGCCATAGCTTGCATTCCACGGTCCACTCGACATACCACTGGCCACTTTGAAGATTACTGAAATGTTTGCCTTTGTTCTCTGGAGAATCACAAAAACCAGGCAGGCTTCTTTTCAAACACATAGCACCTTTAGGTGAACCATTAGGCTTGGTGGCATTCAGTAAAGCATGATATTAAGAGGAAACTAAGGTAAGCATTCGAATGCTGGAAAAACTGTAATTATAGTACAATGCATTAAAAAAAAAGGCCATCCGGATCTCACAGAAAGGCTTTTAATAATTATAAAAATGATAATTCAATGGGGGTAATTTAACTAAATGTGGAAAAAATCATGGGTGTAATCCCAAACAAGTGAGAGGAACTTCTATCAGATCTATTTCAAAGCATTAAGGATTACTAGTAGCAGTCTAATCCTGCTGAACCTAAGGGGAGGTAAATCGTATTGTGTTGGAAATCCTGGCCAGGAAAGAACAGGAGGTTAAATGAGTTCTTTGCTCTGTAATCGAATATCACACTCTGCTTATCTATTCAGTGAGCACCTAATGTTTAAAATCAATTACTTGAGGAATGCTTTCTTGCATTCAGGTCTGTTAATGTGAGCAAAAACTGCCACCAATGACTGCTGCTCTGTCTTCACTCGGGCATCCCGGTTCTGGGCCATGGCTCTTATTAAACGACACACGTCAATATTGATCTTAATTCCAATCTTTTCTGCAAACTCTCTCTCTCTTTGCCGTTAATTGTTGACCGACCTAATAATCTTCAGGATGATTCTTCTTTTTTTTAAACATGCAGCCTACGTGTAGCTGCTTAAATAAAATAACTGGGAAAATAAAGGTTAGCACTGGAAGAAAAAATCTTCACTGAGGTACAGGAGAGATCTCAGGGGAATGTGTGATGTTCAGGCATACATTTATTGTCCAATAATGCTTTCCAGACAAAGTCATATGTTTGCTCTCCGTCTGTGTCTGGAGAGTTAAAACAAAGCTAATTACCTTCAGCCAGCTATTTCACCAAGAATATCATATTATTGCAATTCAAGTCCTTCCACGGCTGGCCTTATCAGAGAACTGTGAGTCATCCTTTGTTAAGCTGGGCCCAAAACCCATGAGAAATGGACGGGTGGAGGTGGCGAGTGAAAAAATCAGGAAGAAAAAGAAAGAGAAAAATAAAGGAAAGGGGTAAAAATGACAAACTCCTAACACTCTTTGTTCCTGGGAGTGCCGCGCTCCCCTTCAGGGCTCGGTAAGTCTTATTTCCCCTGCTATGGTTCCCATACCTGTCAGCCTCAATAGCCTTCACAGTGCCTGCACAGTGACAAATGGCCTGACCTGGCTGGCCTCTCTGACCCAGGGCCAACAGGAAGATCACATCTGGTTATTAATATCAGAGCATCCTCATATGTCGGCCCCCCACTCATCTCGCAAGACAGAAAGAAAAGAAAACAGCAAAGCAGGAAAGAACCAAAACAGAGAGGGGTGTCTGGGGTGCCACACTTTAGCACAATGCTTTAAGTAGTCCGTCAGCAAACGTTAGTCCTGTGGGGCCAGTGTGGAGATGACCATCTGCTTATGAGTGGGGAGGGCATGATGGGAGAAATACCTATTAATATCTATGAGGATTAATGACAGCAGGGCCTAGCTGAAGCCTGGGCTTTGTGTTTGCACCCACACTCATCTGTCTGTATGCTTTAATTATACCCCCTCCCCCTCGCGCCCTCCCCTGAAAGATTCCCATTGTAATCCGCATGCAGGTGAAAGACGAGAGCGTCTGAATAATCTCCACTGTCGGGAGGCTGAAAGAGTGCTGACACACTTTTATGCCTGCAGAGAGTAAGTGGATGATAAACGGACACATTTGTGAGCCTGTGGTTTTCTTTGCATTTGGGAAGTAAAACAAGGGGTTTGCATAAGGCTGTTTGGACCAGCGCAAAGTCCTCTGGTGCTGTGGCGGACTGGCTCTTATTGACAAACAGATGAGACCGGGCAACGTCCACTTTTCTTTTTCTTTTTAGAATTCTCTCTCATCTACACCCAGGTTTGGATGCTTTCTAGGAATTACTGTGTCTAATTTTGCAGATTACATGAGAATAAATGCAAAAAAAAAATACTGTTAAACAAACCAAATATATAAAAACTGACATATTTTGAAGCACTTCAGTTGGTTAAAGCAATAGTTCACTCAAAAATGTGTCATTTTTTACTCGACCTCATGTTGTTTCAAACCTGTAGGTGTTTTCTTTTGTTATTTTCAATAAGATTGAAGCCAAGGGGTCCAATGCTATTTTGGACCCCACTGACTTTCATTATATGGACAAAGAAAAAGTCAGTCGTACAGGTTTAAAATTACATGAGAATGAGTAAATGTCAGAATTTAATTTTTTTGGTGCTCACTGGTCTGAATCCAGCCTGTTTTTATTAATAAAATGTGGAAAAAAGCCCTAAAATAAAATACAATGTGTGCTAAGGGACAACACCAATGATGATGATGATGCTATATGAATGTGCATGCAAAACAGATTCTCCTCGTTCTTCTATAGCACAATGGCTTTTTATGCAAATACCCTCAACTCAATCTCCTGTCCATTTTACCATCAGATCGGGGGAAATGACAGGCAATAATTTGTGCTGCATATATATGGGGCATTTGATTTTCAAATGAGAAGGAGTGAGGCTGACCTTCAGTAATGAATGTGCTGTAATATAATTTGCCCATCAACTGGCAGCCATCTTTGTTTACAAAGATGGAGCAAAAGAGAGAAAGACAAAAAAGGGGGAAATGAGGAGGAAATACTGACCTTCTGGATGAGAATAAAAAAGGCAAAAAACAAAAAGGGGTTGGAAAAAGTCTTTTTGATTAAACTAAAATTCCAGTCCTCCTCACTCTCACATTCTCTCCTCCTCCCTCTTTTCTCTGCTCACCTCTTTTAATTTCCCCTCTCATTTCCCTGCCCCGACCAATGGTGTTGCCATCCGTATCATGGATAATTAGATGGGCTATCTGCCTCTCCCTGGAGACAGGGCCATGGAAAGCCAGTTGCTGCGGCTCCATCTCCTTGCCTGCCTCCACCAAAGAGAGGCACATTATGTGTGCCACGGCCCCTGTGGCTCAAAATGGGGAAAAAAAAAGGAGACAAGGAGAAAAAAAAAGAGAGGATTAGAGGAGGGAAATACATGGATCTAAATACAGACAAAAAAATACAAAAAATACTGCTTGACTGATGACGGATGCTCTGGGAGGGGGGTGGCTGCTGTAATTAAGCAGTTCATAGCTCCTGACGCGCAACTGGGGATACATGCTGGACATGCTTGTGTGCAGTACCTTCCTCTAGAGAAGAGGAGTACAGAGAGAGAAGGGAATAGACAAAAAGAGGGGGAGGAAAAAAGAGACCAAGTAGGAGATATAAGAGAAGAACATGGCGAGGACCACCTGGTGAACAGGTGCGGGGTCGGTATCTGGCTTTCCCCCTGCTTCCAACACACTGACCATGAACATTCTTGGCATCAAATGACCCAAGTGCCCAGCGCAAATCACTCTACGGTTTTTTTTATTATTTTTTTTTGGAAAACACACACTTCTTCTCTCCATTTCTTAATCAATGCGTTACGCAGCTTTTGAATGGCCTTGTCAGATTTTACACTGGACTACATCTGCGTATATTTGAGTGCTTATTTAGCTATAATTGTAATACACGACAATATAATCATTACTGTAACGCTAACGCCAAAACACTAAGGAGTCAAGAATGTGCTCTGTATTTTTTTTAACAGTCGAATTACTTCATCAATAGTGTGAAAAAAAAAAACCAAGGCTGTTTTAGGGGTGGACTTGGGAGCTTTAAAACCACCTATGAGAAGCCAAAGTCTTTCACAAAAAAGCACATTGCACTGCTAATGTAATTGAGGTATTTTTTTTAATGTCTTGGAAAATCTTGAACTCCCCTCTTCAAAAAAAAAAAATTGTAGGTACAAAGCTGCAATAAAATACTGAATATGCCCTTTTTTGTTTGTATCCTCCTCAATCATTTTGGGCTATACAGATACTTTGTGTTCCGTGGCTCATATGGAAAGGTCATCAGGTACTTTGTTCTTTAGTGTGCTACCCTTTCACACTTCGAAAATAAAAAGACGAGGTGTTTTTTCTGGTCCAAATAAAGAAACCTCTTTTTCTTTTTTTTCCCAACATTTACTACCACCAAATATACATGAGCAAAACGGCCCGTGTTCCTCCAATAAATCGCATTAGAAGCTGCATCTTAGAACAGATTTCCCTCTCCCCTCTGGTAAAGGTGGGGGTGTGAGGAGATGAGAGAGGTCCAAGCAACACCCCCTCACCCCCTCTGTGTCAAATGGGGCACCATTCTCTCACCATCAAAATTCAGCCCCATCCCTGTTCGGACACTTCTTAAAGTGGGTGAGCCAATAAAATTTAAATGGGGGGGCGTCCCATCTTGAGTGCTAGCTGGTTTTTTTTTTTGTTTGTTTGTTTTGTTTTTTTTACCCTCAACAAGCACTTCTAATTAAATCCAGACAAACTAACAGGATTCCAATAGATTAAATTCTCCTCTCTGTTTTACACATATCAGTTTTTCCCAAACTTTTTTTTAGTCCGCGTGCACACTTTGAAAAGTTTTTAAACAAACTTGTGGCACCCCCTACAAAATTTAATTTTCCTCACAATATTTGAATTTCTAACTTTCGATATGATACTTTGAAAAGTATATCTTTGTTCGGTACGCAGGGAATGACTGCCGGAATATACTGTCATATACAGAATATTTTTTAATATTATTACATTTTGTATTCTATCAATGGTGGCAAATCAGTCGGCTAATTCTAATGAAAGACCAATTTATATGACAGATTTTCGGGGGCTTTTAATTTTAATAATTCATATGTAACATTTTTTAATTACATTTAGCTAGCTATCTCCCAATTTTTGCTCACGGGTCAGTGTATTTTTGGGGTAATTTGTTGCAGAAGTACGAAAATAGCTTGATTTCAAACTTTGAATTTTAATAAAAAATGACAAGTAAGGCCGTCAGCAATAAGAAATTACTAATTAGAGCACAATAAAATATCGATATGGCCATAAATGAAATTAAATTGCTATTTAGTTTTTCAGGTAGGTCTAACAGTAGAGCTAATAAGAGATTTAGTTTAGTTTTTTTGTTTACCATTATCCAA
>NW_024873011.1:0-30486 GCF_018340385.1 Cyprinus carpio | reverse complement strand
AGAAACCTGAATTCTCGCTTATTAACGTATCTTTAGGTGAATTGTTAAATGTACGTAAATTATACATGACTTTAAAAATAGTACTTATATTTGATATATAAATAGTTAATACTATAAATAATAATTACAAAAAATATGTATTTTAAACTAATGAGATAAACTATATGACCTTTAAAGGATTAGAAGGATCAACATCAGTCTCTGCACTGTATGTGCTCCTCTAGCAAGCCAAAAAACAGTTAATGAAACCATTACTTACTAAAAAGCATTAGTCATACTACTATGTCATACTGACTTCCACCACCACTGTATTACTAGTTTTTTTGGTAATCCAAACCACTACAGCAGGCAGATTTTTTATTTGATTTTTTTATATATTTTTTTTGGTGCTAGATGGTGATGGAGGTCCACAGAGTAACTGGATTTATCCTCTGATGAGTAGGTGCTCACTACATTTCCACAAAAATGTACCAAATTTATTTGCATTTGCATTAAAGTGTAGGGAATGAGGGATTGACAGTCTAAAATCAACAATGGGGGGAGAACACAGAAACGGTCACCTACTTGTTAGTTTTTTTGGTTCCCGTGTGGGTTTATTAGAAAAAATAAATACAAAAATAAAATAACAAAGGGGAATGTTCCTTTTTAGGTTATTTTTTCCCAAACCATAAAATAAAGTTCCCGGAGCGTTGCAGGATAGTTCTTTGGCAATAACCTATAGAGAACGTTCCCTTGCCTGGTTATTTTTGTGTTTTTTGTTTTTTTTTGTGCAACCATAGAATAACGTTCCAAAAGCGTTTGCAGGGTTGGTTATTTTAAAAATAACCTAAAAATAACCCTATAGAGACACGTTCCCTCATGGTTATTTTTTTAGGTTATTTTTTACAAACATTCCCAAATTCTCTGTTGGTCAGTTTTAGTTTATTCTTTTCATTCTTGATTATTTATTTTTTGTGTGCAATTAGGGACTAGGAATTTACAAATAACACTCAAATGGTAACATTGTTTCATTTCATTAATCATAACTATTCAGAATTGCTGGGACATATCACGGTTAATAAATAAATTTGGTTCAGCAGAGCAAAAACTAACTTACTGTTATTCGACTGTTTAACTATTTACACTGTGTGTTTTTTGAAAGATCTTGTGACACTGAAGACTGGAATAATGATGCAGAAAATTCAGCTTTGAATCACAGGAATGTATTTACATTTTAAAATATATTCACATAGAAAAAAATAATTTTAAATTTATTCTAAATTGTATTAATATTTCACCCCAGATAGCACATGCGTGCGTTGCGGAGACATCTGTGAAAAAAAGCAAATGAATCAGTAGAACTCGGGTTTTTAATGTAACACCATGTCACACCATACGCTGCATACGTTGTTGCAAGAGCCTGGACTCATAAAAGAAATAGAAACGAGGAATGATTTTACTGAAGGGGATTTGTCCAGTCCCGGTAAGCTTCCAATTAGCGGCATTAGTGATTATGGTTTCCCTTAATACAAGCAAAGTAAGTCTAAAGCTAAAAATAGAGGACAGACTTTTTGTATTCCCTTAAGACCCTTGGCTACTTTCACTCTCTACAGAAAATACAACCGAATCTATATCTATTAATTCAAATAATATTTAGTTATAGAAATTGTAAATTGATAAATTTGCATTTATTTAGCCACAAATGTAGATAAAGTAATGTAAACATGTCAATATAAAATTGTTACATTTCCTGTACAAGTGTGTTAGTGTAATAATATAAAAACTCCATCAATTCACGGGAAAAGAAAGGAGGCGGGGAACAGCCGAACATTCAAATAAATCTTTAATGACAAAATAAATATTACAAAACAGCCGCATTAGCCCTGGCGACTTTGCAGCGCATAAACAAAAACCAAACACAAAATAAAACCCAGGCCTGGTCCTCTCGTCCTTCACTATTAAATTAAGCTCTCTTTTTGTATCTCGATCTCCTCCGTGGGACTTCGAGACCCCGGTGAGTGGAGCAGGTGTTAAGCTCTCATTCCCAATCACTCCACCGGCCTCGCTCAGTCACTCCGTTCCCGTGCTCGGCCCTTACTCATCACAGACTGGAATCAGTGATGAGGAACTGCAGTACAGGACAGGGAGAGTGTGGAAAAGCAATGTTAACAGAAGAGAGAACTGCAGCTCAGCATAGGAGTGTTGCCTGAAGTCAATGAAGAGCAGTCTCAAGCTTCAGGTCAGGCCCTTGAAAATGTGGATGAAACTCGCCATCATCCAGAGCCTCTTGCGATGTCTCTAAGCTCACGGAGAGCCTCTATCTATGCGATCGTTTTCTCTTCAGGCAAGTGATGCCTACAAACCACGAGAAACAACATTGCAGCACATAATGCCCTCTGATGACCTTCTGAAGGCAACTTAAAAATCAATGGTCAATCCAGAACTGCCCCTTCAAATAAGCAAGAACCCCTTGTTGCATAACTCCCAGAAGTGTCAAAAACAGACTGACAAAAGTCGCGGGATGGAGTGTGTCCCATTTTAACCACAAGATCAGTAACGTGACGAAGCCCTTAGTCGGCGAGCCTGGTATACCTTGCAAGACCGAGCTACTCAACCATCTAAGATCGTGCGGAGGATCTAGTGCAGAACTGCCGAGGGTAACCCCGAGATGCGATCGACCAACGGACACTGCGAGAGTTAAATTTGACAAATACTGGCCACAGATTGCGAAAAATCGTCATCATTGGCCTGTGACCAAAGTGGCAGCGGACACACCGCCTGTGACGTTCACAATTTCAATCAATAAAAGCGTCTGACACAGGACCTTAACAGCACATGAAAAGGGGACAGCACGCCCTAAATACTCTGTGACCCATTCACTGGGTAGATTGCGCCTGCCATATCAGAGTTCTTTCTCTCGTCCGCACTTGGGGAGCACAGACCACGATTGAAGTCCTAACGTGCCAAACCATCAATATCTTCCACTGAAGTGTGTGGACATTGGCTTGGTGTGGGATACTTTCGCAACCAGATTTAAAACGACCATCCAGTCGCAAAGTAACTCCTTGAACAAGTGGTTTGGAGAGGAAAAAAAACGACAGAATTAAAAAAATTAAAGTTGATGGTTGTCCTGATGATTTGCACCTGCCAAGCAGCACCCTTACATGGACCGTTAAAAGCATGTACAATCACAGATTCTCAGATATATTATGGGTGCGAATATAAATGCACTGCGACTCGCACGTGGGGCATGTGGGTGTCTGGACCGAGTGACCTACCCTAGGTAGAGAATCTCACTACTACTACTGCCACGAAATGAACACATTGCTACCGGTAACTCGCTAAATGGCAAGAACTGCAAGAAAGTATGTATTGCCATGATATCAACTGTCCCGTCCATTTGTGAGCGCTCTCGCTCTTGGACATGGTTCATATCAATTATCCCAATAGACTAAGATGCAATCAATGACCTGCCTGGCATGCGGGGCTCCCCGAAGTCACAATAAAAATCTCACATCAGTGGACCATGAGTGGATGCAAGAGGAAGGCATGAGAGAATGATAGCGGACAAACCTCTGCCTAGATGTGAGAGATCAAACATCATCTCAAGTCAGTTCCCAAAGGGCTGCTCCTGCGTCTACTTTATTCGGAACACGCCGATTCCAATGCTGTTTTTTGACCGACTAAAACCAAGGGGTTGGCTAGAAAGCACATCGATATGGTCGAGAAGGCCAACTTTATTGCGCTGCCCAGTTTGCAGCATACACTGGCACGATTGGCTAAATAGGAATTCTGCCAGATGAGTTGTATGACCAGTCAATGGCATGCAGTGGCAAAAAGGAATTGACTTGGCCAGAACTATCTTTTACTGCACCAAACCATGATAGGCCAGTGTGCATTACCACAACAAGTCAACCTCGGGTACACAGCCAAACCAGTGCAGCCTGGAGACATTCACTATTAGTCTTGCAAAAACTAAAGAGCTCGCTATGGAGCAGCACTGCATGCGTGTACAACATCCAGTCCATGTTGCCACAGACAGCAAATATGAGCTGATACCAGCAGAGACAGCACATCACCGCAGCCTCTCGCATAGGACTAGGCGCCAGTGCAAAAACTTGTGTCAATCCACCATTTGAGAACTTGTACAATATTTTGGAACGCTTAAGAGACTCATGACAAAGAGTTTTTCCCAGGTTGAGAAGTCACGATGGACGATCAAGGCACATCGACTCAAGCTGCGACTAAAGAAGTCAACGGGCCGACAATTGTAGACGCATAGGCCTTCGCCTGCGGTGTTTGGAGCAGGCAATTTCTTTCCACACATATACCCAGACCACTTCATGGCATTCAGTGTTGCCTTGAGCCTTCTTCTTTCACCAAACCTGGCAGTGGAACACAACAGCTACAGCAGTGAGCTGATGACTTTCTTTGTTGCAAAAACAAAAGAGCTCTATGGAGATCACTTCATGGTGTACAACATACATTCCATGCTACATCTACCAGCAGAAGCAATGAATTTTGGCTTCTAGGCAAATTTTCCACAAATACAACAAGTGGCCAAAAAATATGTGGAGCAGGCAAATTTTCCACACATACAATCTGTGGCGACAAAAAAGTTGAAAGTCACAAGACCGAACAACGCTTTCATTCTCCGGGAGGGGAAGTGTTGTGTGGCCATGGAAGAAAGAGAAGAGATGGATGAGTCCGGATCTCCAAAGATATTATGCAAGGTTTTTGAGAAATCTGAACCACTTTTCAGAGATCCATGTGACTCACGTCTGATTGGCTGTTTCAAAGTGCAGTCAAGGCAATCTGTAATGAAACTCATCCCAGAACAACAGCTGACAAGAACTGCCATAATGGTGGAAGAAAACCAGGAGATTTTTTTTTTGGCTGTCCTGCATACAATTTAACTCTCTCTCTCTCTCTCTCTCTCCAGCCAGCATTAAATGGTGAGGCCAATGTGGGTCCCATATGGGCTTTAAATAAGGGTCCCATAAGCTCCATGTGGGCCCCTCCTGAATGAGCCCATATGAATCTCACATACAAATCTGACTAGGGCTATCTGGCCATGGCCCAGTATGTGTCTTATGTGAGTTGCCCAATTGGGGAGTAGCCCCAGAGTGCTTGGATGATGGGGCGGGGTGACACATTGGGGCGGAGTGACAAGTGTCACCCCGCCCACCCCCAAATTTAATTGGTTTATAATACAACAGAGCTTATTGGCATAGACGCTTGAGACATGAGCATGCGCATTCCTTTGTGTATGTTTTGAACGAGCTATGCTGTTTGACTGTACTACAGAATTATTAATCGCTAATCACAGGGATTTCAGTTAGAATCCTACTGGCTAATGTTTTTTGAACTTAAGACGAATTAGTTACCTCGGGCAGAACAGAACAGAGATGTGTAACATGTATTATAATACATGCTCATTTATTAAGTGGCCACGATATAGTCCTATACCTATATCACGTTAAATAAAGTCCGATTTTCATAAAAGCAGACATATGTTTTAACATTGAGCAGTTTAAGAGCTGGGCGATATGCTAATAAAAATGATCCACTGTTTGAGATTTAGCTATTTTGTATAATAATATTTTTATAATATATATTTAAATGTATATTCTTCGTGTTAACATTAAGGCCGAATAAGCACAAACTGTGAAGATAATATGATAAATTACTGTAGTTTGGTAAGACATCATGCAGCTAGGCATGTGGCTACAATGAGTGCCGTTCCAGGCTGCACTCTGGAGTACTTGCAATTGGGACCAACAAACCCATAAGGGACCCTTATTTAAAGCCTATATGGAACCCACATTGGCCTCACCATTTAATGTTGGCTGCTCTCTCTCTCTCTCTCTCTCTCTCTCTCTCTCTCTCTCTCTCTCTCTCTCTCTCTCTCTCTCTCTCTCTCTCTCTCTCTCTCTCTCTCTCTTCTGCTCCCTCGCTCTCTTTTACACACATACACATAAATACACATTACCAGAACATAGAACCAAGGAATATTGCCCTTAATGAACAACAAAATGCAACCATATAAAAAAATCCCATCTGATGACATGGAATCCCTCATGACAAACAGGTAGAACTTTCAACTATCATAAGTTTAGCTATTAAAAAAACAAGAAATCTAATGAGTATTTTATTTTATGTTGTTCTTGTTACATTACATGTACTTACTATAATAATAACAATACATTATTCATCAGAGAAGGAAGAGTATGTGTAAGAGATGGTAGGAGATAGAAGCAAGAAAATGAGGAAGATCAAATCCTTGGAGGCGGTTTCTTAGAGGCTATGTCTACCACAAGCATGCAGCCCCTCAGCTCTGCCCCTCCATCCCTATAGGCAAAAGTACACAAGCTGCGTAGGGCCCCCGAGACACCAGGGGGACCCCTTGCTCTCAAAGATGATGTAATTTTTTTTTTATTATTATTTGGCCAGTGATTATGGAAAAAATGAAAGTTTACGCCCTTTCTATGTAAAAATTTTGTGAAACAAAGTAACGTGTATGTCACACAGTGTGCAAGCACAGAGACACTGTTTCTCAAGCACTGTCCATGAGCGAGATTTGAGACGTAGTGAACATGGACAAAGACATTTCATTCATTCATAACGCCAACACCCCCTCACCCACCCATAAAGTTTTGTGTAGGGCCCCCAGAAGTCAAGGATCAGCACTGAGCACGCGCGCACACACACACACACACACACACACACACACACACACACACACAGAGACACAAGTATTTATTTGTTTATCTATTTTGTTTTAACAGATGGAAACAAAGACATTCTCGGTGGTAGAATTTGCAGATGACAATTCTGTGGAAATTGTCCCAACCACATGGCTGGAGGAAACCACCAAAGTATTTATATACAAAACTTTATACAGTAACTAACAACATAAAAACCCAACTGGTAATGCAAAACCCTTTCTTTTTTTGTTTTTTGTTTACAGTGAACCATTTGCTTTTGGACGTTTTTAAACACAAGGCAGCTGGTGAGAAATAAAGCATTGCCTGACAAGCAAAAGTGGAGGCGGTTATCATTAAAGAAAATTTGGCTACAAACAGGTAATAGTGCTAGTATTGCAGGTCTAAGTGTATTGTCTTTTGATTTGTTGTTGATAAAGCTGTTCATTTGCAATCAAATATTTTCCAGACTCGTATACCAAAGCCTTGCAAAAATGCCAGCTTGTCACAGAAACATCTAATATCGAAACAGAGGACACAACACATAAAAAGAGGGCACACAAAAAGCCTTGGCGATATCAGTCAGAAACTGAAATCTCCTCAGAAGGTAAATGTTCAAATTGCTTAAAATGTTTTTTTTTTTTTGTTTTTTTTTTAAACACAGTATTTTTTTTATTTGCTTTGGTATTTTTTTTAAGTCAGCTAAGGAATAACATTTATTCCATGTGATCTTCTGTGTCACAGATACTAAGAAATGTGAATTACTCTGATGTAAATAAAAATCCTCACAGTATTCCACCAAAATGTTTTTCCAACTAGTCTGAGTTGTTGTCACAGTATCACCAGGCTCCACCATAAATCAACAATCGTGCAGTGCATTCCAAACAGGATATATCGCCCTCTAAAGGGCACTTTGGAGTGAAAACAATCAAGGCCGCCATATTGAAGTGTTGTTCCAAACCAAAACTGGCCAATTCAAAGGGCCATTCGGAATGAAGGATTTCGAAAGGTATAACTGATGGACACTTCAGGCCCCCATGATCCTTTGCACAGATGCTTTGCATGATCATGGCACCTCCATGTGGGCATGGGATGATGCTACAGAAAGGGCACTTCAAGTCTGGCATAGTGGATTTTTTCCACATAGTTCACAGTGCACCAGCCATCACCACTGCTCCTTCTGGGTGTGATCAGTGAGTCTCTTCTCTGACATTTTCCCTTAGAGTAATAGGCAGACAGAACATAAAATCAAGGAAATCACAAATTGGTCATTGTGCCATGACCAACCAGAACATTACCTCACCTGGGCAGAGTACACCAGAAACTCCTTACGCTAACGTTCTAACACCTTTCCAGAGCATACTCTGCTACCAGCCCCTATTGTTCCTGTGGTCCAGGGAACTTTTGGGATGTTACATCTGTCACCCATTGGTTTTAAGAAACTGAGATGGTCTGAGATGGCTTACCAACACCTTCAGCGGGTAGCAGGTAGCTGTAAACAGAGTCATGCTGGTGCCCGCAGGATGACCAGATTTCAGCCTGGCTTAACAAAATCATATTGCTTGGGACTATTAAAGTATTTATTGAGGAAACTTAAACACCCTGATTTTTTTTTTTTATTAATCGAGTTATACATACAACTCATTTAAACATAATCGTATACATTCAGTTTACATTCTGCAACTTTATTTCATCTTTCAAAATTATATAAACTAAGGGTTAAAAGCATTTGTGAATTTTGTTTTGTTTTTTTATATAAACATTGAAAAATATTTTCTTTTCAGATGAAAGCAGAGTTATAAAGAAAAAAAAAGTGTCAAAACCTGTTCCACCTAAATGTAAGTTGTTACATAGCTCATGCAGACAGTGATATTAAATTTTATTACTTTTTGTTTTGTTTGTTATTCATATTCATATTCATTTTTAAGGCTCTAAAATGCAAATCAACCTACTAAATGTCTTTTCATATTTCTGTTGTATTTTTAGATCAGCCACTTCCCAAAACTTATCCTGAATACAAGGGTATATACAGTATATATATATATATGTAGTATGTTTGTGTGTGTTTAAGGTACAATCCAATATAGACTTAAAGTAATATATTTTCTTTCCAATCCACAGACAATCGAGAAAAGCCAAGTTCTCCGGATTTATTCTGTAGGAGGAAGTTTCTTATTTTAATAAACGTTTAATGTCTATTTGTAATTGCAGCTCTATTTAAAATAAATAAATATATTTACAGCAGAGGCATCATTGCCACAGTTCTCACTGCAGAATGTGTCACCAACCCAACAAGGTGTGTAACAATATTTAATTGTGATATATTCATAAACTTGTATGTAATATTTACATTTTGAAACATAGATATTTTGTTTTTAAGTTTCAGCAGTGTCACATCTGTTAAGAGAGCCAGAGTCCTCATCTGATGAAGCCACAAAGAGTAAGCAAACAGTTCTTAGTTACAATCATGCATACACATTTAAGGAACTGACTCTATATAATATTTAATTTTTCCTTAGACTACCGCACAAAAGTCTTACAGAAGTTGCAAGAACTCTGTGAGAACCAGCAAGATATCCTTGCTATGCAACGGAAAATTCTGGCTGCTGTGGCTGTTCCAGGGGTTGAAGCAGAGGAGGGGGTTCTAGAAAATGGACCCTGTCAAACCATTGAACAAATTAAACAGCTTGACAAAACATTAGACACTCCAGAAAAAAGGACAAAGATGGTAACAAATAAATAAATACATATGGATAAGTTGTATAGTATATACAGCAGGGGTTCTCAAACCTGTCCTGGAGGACCCCTGGCCCTGCAAAATTAGTATGTCTCCCTTATCAGACACCAAATTTATGTCTTGCAGTCTCTACTAACGAGCTGGGCAGGGTTTCCCAATAACGATTGATCTTAGCGCTTAAGATTGTTTTCTACGACTCATTTTATTTCACGTGCGTTTCCCAAAAATGCACTTAACACAAATGCACCTAGCCTTGCTTTAAGTGCTACTTAGGAGTCGCTATCTATTTGTCAAGTGCTGAAATGTCACCTTATAGAATAGCTCATGATAGTAGTACACGCTCATTTATTGAAATGTTAACCTAATGCTGCTACAGACAACTCAGATATCATAATTAAACAATATTATTTTAATACAAAATTATTATATTATATTATACATAATAATATACTTTATATAAATATATATTATAGTACTAGGGTTAGAGTTAGGGTTCATTTTTTTGTTCAGTCATTTAATTTAGATGTGTATTTCTATTTTTCTGCCCCTTTTAATTAGTTAATTTATATATATATATATTAAAAGCATCAACAACAAAAAACGAATAGTAAAGTGTACAATAAGGTACAATCAAATCCTTAACAGATTACATTGCATTTGAATCAAGTTAAAGGTGTAATCTGCCGATTGTCCTGCAGGGGACTGCATAAGTCTGTCTGCTTACGATGCATTTAGGGCTTTACGATTACTCCAGAACACTCGTAGATGTACGATGATTTTCAAGTGCTACTTAAGTTACGATGCTTTTGAGAAACAGACCGTAATATTAAGATCACTCGTACGAACGTTTTTACGAACTTCTAAGCTTATTACGAAGCTTTTGGGAAACGCAGCCCTGATAAGTTGAATCAAGTGTTAGATAAGGGAGACATACAAAATGTGCAGGGCTAGGGGTACTCCAGGACAGGTTTGAGAATCCGTGCTCTACGGCAGGGGTGTCCAATCCTGCTTCTGGAGGGCCACTTTATTTTAGCTCCTACCCTAATTAAGCACACCTGAACCAGCTAATCAAGGTCTTACTATGAATACTAGAAAGACATGTGTTGAGTCAAGTTGGAGTTAAACTCTGCAGGAAAGTGGCCTCCAGAACCGAGTTTGAACACTCCTGATCTGCAGGTTTTCTGTAGGCCTTAAAAATGTCTTAAAGCGGAGGATCGCCCCTGCCCTTTTTATCACCAACGGTAAAGTGTCCTTTCGGTCCGGTCAATGTTCCCCGATGCGAACCGCGATTTCCACCCCAATTTTGTATTATTTTTTTAATTGGTTAAAACGTTGCGGGGACAAAGTTTTTTTTTTCTTCTTCTTCTTCTTCTTCAAACTTTTAAGTGTGCCTAATATAATCTAGACCACACATTAATGCACTGTGTCCCTTAAAATAATTAAATTTACCTGCTCTTAAAAAAGGTCCTTACTTGGTCTTAAAAAGTTCAAAGTTATTTATGAAGTATTCGTTTTAACCTTCAGAAAACCCTGCTCTACAATAAAATGCTCACCCAACTATGTCATCAGAATTTTGAACTGTAGTATTGTTACATTGTGAGTTTAAGTTAATGGTATTTATCTCCCATCTTTGTTAATATATATTAGGTGAACTACCTACGGTCAATCGGGGGTTCGAATCCAGGAGCAGCTGTTCGGAAAATGCTGCGTAAGGTGGCAACCAATGAGGTCCTGGGTGCATACAGCCTTCGGGGGAAGAAATCAAAACTAGCCTTCCAAGACCTCAGGATTTGTTCCATTATTATAGGTAAGTTTAAATCAAACTGAAAATTACTTTAAAGGATTATAATAAAGTAACTGTCTTGAATATTACATTGTAGAATAAAATACGTTTTATGCTTTCAGGGGAGCGTTTCCCTAAACCTTCTTAACGCTGTACATCGTTCTTAAGTTAAGCTGTAGGCCACCTTATGATTAAAGTGAAAGTCGTAACATTTGCCAAGTAGCCCTACTCGGAATTGGTGCTCTGTATTTAACCCATCCAAGTGCGCACACACACAGCAGTGAGAAGTGAACACATCGTGAACACACACCCGGAGCAGTGGGCAGCTCCAGCGCCCAGGGAGCAACTTGGGGGTTCAGTGCCTTGCTCAAGGGCACTTCAGCCGTGGGTACTGAGGGTGGAAGGGAGCACTGTTCATTCGCTCCCCCCACCTACAACTACTGCCACCTACAACCATCAGGTTACAAGTCCAACTCCCTAACCATAAGGCCACAGCTGCCCCCATCAATACGTAATAGTAATACCTTCTGTAAGTCATACTTTCGTAAGATTGGTCTGGACCACTATTTGACAATTAACAGTTCTTTTACATCGCATTCTATACGAATATAACAGTCGTGCAAAATAAAACAATGTGCCGTCCGCGAAGCCATTTATGTGCACTAAATCTTTAGAAATCAAACAAACAAATTAACTAATTAATTAATCGCACCGCAGCAAATTAAGCAGGTTTTTTTTTTTTTTTTTTTTTTTTTTTTTGGTATTTGGAGGGGTACAAATGGACGCAATTTGATGAATATTTAACTTTGTAGTCTGCCGGCTTAAACCATAGACTGTAAAAATGTCGTCACTGGACGGGTAAGTCAGTTGTGTTGTTAGCTAACGTAATCGACCCCGGCCTTTGTAGCGCGCTAAGAGAAAGCATTATAGGGAAACGCACCCCAGAAATGTATATACAATGCACAGTATGCATGGTTTTATTTCATTCTACTTCTAGGAGCAACACAGAAGACTTTTAAATCACTGAAGTCAGTTGAGGTGGAGGATCTGATTTCACTGGCCCTAAAATTTGCCCCCCACAGGAATTGAAAATGGTAATTACACTTTATTAAAATCTATTTTGAGATGAGTATCAACTGTCAATAGAACTGAGGCAAAAGTATCTTATCTAATTTTACTGTAAGATTGAACAATATTGCCAGCAAGCACCCCTTTTAGCACTCTTCAACTGCAAAAATGCAAGTAATCGCGCTGGCGCTTCAGTTAAAAAAGTGCGTTCCCCACACTGCACAAACATTTGAATATGGGCCAATAATAGAGCAGATTTATAGGCCTATAGGTTTTTTAAAACAAATATTCACCGGTCTACATCAGACCGATAAGAGAGATGTAGTTATAACCTATAAATTGAAGGATTTTAGACGTTTTAATATGATCTAACTCATAGGCGGAGGATGAACCAACTCCAGGGCACGGCTACAAGCAGCCAAATGCATTACACATCATGTAATTTGTTTTTTTTAGATAATAATTTTACATAATGTTAAATACAAAAGCAAATAAATTATAGAATTATCAATAACTCTGATCTATGGCGAGTTTAAGCGCGCGCACACACACAAAAACTATCGTTATAAATAACTGAGGCTGTATACTCTGTGAAATTAATCTCTTTCTTACTTTGTACGTCCATCTGTGCTTTGTTTATGATGAGAGAATTAGCGGAAAACTGATGAGTTTCATCGATGACTCCCTTTAAAAACGCCTAAAATGAAATGTGGTGCAACATGCAGATCTTAATTTGATTCCACAATCGACACTGTTTTATTTGTTGATCATTAGTTGTTGGTTGATTAAGATTAAACGAATGTCACTCATTTAAAAAAAAAAAAAAAAAAACGTATTTTAATGACTCATTTATGGATCAAATCATTAAGATACAAAACCGGTTAAGTAAAATAGGCTGAATATATAATATTGTACAAATATGTATAAAATGCTATAAATAGCCAGGCTGCTAATAAGACTGCAGTTTTGCATCTGCATAACAAAATAAATTTTAAAACATGTGATGATACGAAATGAAGACGTATAATGAATAAAAATTATATTTAGAAAAAACAAGTAAAAATCAATTACTTTTTTAACATTTAAGGCCTGAAGGCAAACTCCCATTTCTTGAAAGCTGTCCTACGTGATCGTGAATAGAACACATTTGACCGCCCAGTTAAAAGCGAATTTAAAAACCCTGCATAATGATAGCAGCTCCCAAACGCGCGAAAATTAGAATTAAGTACTGAAGTAAACAGTTCCCCGCAGTACATTGATATCAACAAATTCAGCACCACCGCCATGGACAGCACCTCGCAACGACGCACGTAAGAAGGTATACCTCAAGTAACCCCCTAAGGCAGAAAAGTTGGCATTTTGAGATGTATCTAAAAAGCAGAATTGTGAGGAAAGTCGCAAATACCTTTTTATTTATCCGAAAACAGGCTTCCATTAACTTGTACACATGGAATAAAAATCTTGCACGGGAAATTCAAAGCATAAACAAATGGTTTACATTCCACAAACTTTAACAGCCCTAAATATTTGTTCGCATGCGTTAAAAGGTTAACTTGAAAGTCCCATATATTACGATTTGACAAGCTGATCGTAAAAGTATGCTGAAGTGACTCTTTATGGTTATGCATGAATATGTATTAACTTATGAAGTAGAGTATTTATTTAACTGCTCGTGTAATTTAATCTGATTTTCATGCTCCTTAAGCTACATTTATTTCTTTGTTACTTTTACAGATGACTGAGGCAGAAGAAGAGAAAGACGAGTACAGAGGAAAATGATTAAACATTTTGTAGTTAGCTGGTAGTAATTTATAGTTATAGTTAATTTATTTGTTCATGCTACATGCTTGCTTTTGTGTGTGTATTTTTTATATATATATATATATATATATATATATATATATATATATATATATATATATATATATATATATATATATATATATATATATATATATATAAATGTATATATATATATATGATGATTAAATGTATTGGAATTCGACAATAAAACTATGGATATGAACATGGATTGTGGACTGATTTATTTATATAAATTTACTGCTTTATCTGTAACTATGTACCAATGGAGAAAAAGGTAAGAATTAATAAACGTGGTGAATTGGGTTAGGTTCCCCTAACGTTAGTCTAACGTTCCCCTAACGTTAGTCTAACGTTCCCCTAACGTTAGTCTAACGTTCCCCTAACGTTAGTCTAACGTTCCCCTAACGTTCCTGGAAAGCAAGGCACTGACTGAGTAGACAGATGAAGTCTAATAGTTTTGTAATAAAATTGTGATGATAATATATACATATACATATAGATATACATAAGTATATAGATATATATATATATAAAATAAGTAAAACTAAAACTACTCACAAAATGTGAATTGTTTGCTGTGCTTCACATTGTAATTACCACTTTAAAGACAATACGTCTGAATTATCTCTCTCAGTTCCACCCCTAAGAAATACACTTGACATGATTAGAGAGCACGAACGAGCTGCAGTGGATCTTTGCGTTGTGCCTCTGCTGCTCTATTTAAGCCCATACGCGTCTTGCATTAGATCAGAGGGACAGCTCCGTGGTGTTGGAAACACCTCGTTACTTCACACAACAAACATTGGCAAAGAAGGCACCCCGCAAGGGAGAGAATCTCATGACACTTTTCTGCTCGCTCTCACATATCTGGGAGGGATCTTCGTGCTGGGATTTTGGACAGAACCCATTTTCGGCACGTCTGTGCCCAAGGATATGGACCTGTGCGCAGACCCTTCGGTCAGAACAGCGGGACCATCGGAAGGATCTGGAAGACCGCAGTAATGCGGTTAAGGGGAGACAGTCGTACGAGCAGAAGGAAACTATCATGAACCAGGAGAAGGAGACGATCAGGGAACTAATTTCGAAGTTGAGCCGCTGTGAGAGTCAGAGTGTTCTGGTGCCCGTGGCCGGAGGTCGGAGAAAAGAACCGGGCAAAAACACAATGGGAGACGTGTCCCGCGGCCCGCCAGATACTCTAGCCCAACTCGGGCAGACTTTAGCCACGCTTAAACAGAGATTGGAAAACCTGGAGGTATTTATGAAATAATGATTTGGACTTTTCAGTTTAAGACGTGTGACTTCAACTAGTCTATTACTATAAGTAATATGCTGGAGTCCCTTATTAGTCAATGTGTCACTGGTTCACAGCAAGCTGTGCTTATCCTGAAATTGTCTTATCTAATCTCTTATAAATTTCCCATGCGTGCGTTATAAAAGTATTCCTTTGAATACCCTTGTCCTGTTTTCCGTAGCAGTCCAGCAGGAACAACGGCTCTGTCCAGGCGAGCAGCCTTAAAGAACTGCTTCAAAATAAGATCGATGATATGGAGAAGCAGGTGCTGTCCCGGGTCAATACTCTGGAGGAGAGAAAACCCGGGCAGAAGAATGACACGGATCAGCGCAATCGAGTGGAGTCAACCCTCACCTCCTTACATCAAAAAATTAACGACCTAGAGAAAGGTCAGAGATCTCATTCCATGAGAAATTTTACTTATGTGTAATGCAAATAATAAATATGAACTACTACAGTAATGATGTGTTTGAGAAGCATATTTCAGTAAAACACCCATGTTTAAGCGGTGTAATGTCACAGAGCAAGGTCTGGGAGGGGGAGCTGCATTACTTAGCATATTGAGCCCATAAAACACAATTGCGATGTAGCCTAATTATGTTAGAATAAGAGAAGAGCCCACGTCCTTCTCAAAGCAAGTATGTCTTGCCTGCATAGCTGCGTAAAGTTTGCTGCTCAAAGCCCAGCCTGTTTAACTAACGCAGCATGCGAGAGATTCAAAGTAGTGTTATTTCTTTACTTCTTTACTATAACCACCAGTTTCACAAAATACAATAAATACAGATAATGTACTATGCTCATACAAATAAGTATAAAACGGAATAAAAAGAAAGAACACAAAAGAATGGTCAAATTCTGCCTGCATTAAAACGTGTTTGGCTGGTTTAACTTAAAGTAGGTGGTTTAATCCCTGAGTAAAATCTGTTAATTTATAGAGTAGGGTGTGGCATAAAAGTAATTTATAGTAGTGCAAATGAATAGTCCGAGAATAATAATTACAGTCACTTAAGCATCCGAGCAGAAGATACAAGCAATTGAAGCATTTGGGTTTATTAGAAGTCCTTGTCAGAAAGATGTAGAGCGAGATTTCATTTAGAGGAAGATAGAGTGTTAGAAATCTAACGTCCATACCTTTTACCCTGTCAGTTTTCAAAAAGTAGCAGGGCCCTGGACAAGTTTCAGATAACAGTCCCCCTTGAGAACAATTACCGTATTGCACAGTGAAGAAAAGTCTACCAGAACTGTAGGCCTTCTCTTGTCTGCATTGTGGATGTCAATGCACACCCGGGTGGGAACCCCCTTCTTCCTATGCTGTCTCCTGACAAGCAATGCGCTCGTTCTCATAGAATGGGGGAACAACCCAATGGAATTTCTCATAATTGACAAGGTAAATATAAAGTTGTCCAAAAATAACTAATGCCAATTATGTATTTTAAAATTACAGCAGTAAGTGGCAGCAGTAGGGTCTATAGGTATTTCCCAATGTGTAATCTCGAGTTTGCTTAGTATTAAAGGATGAGGTCCTTTTCATTTATAAAATGTTAGTCCTTTTGGCACTTGTACACAGACGAGCAATAAAAAAAACTAATCCACAGTGGAACGTTATAGGTTGGCAAAATTACCCTGTCGTCAATCAACGATTGGTAAATGGCATCATAATCTGCATTCCATGGAGACGACTCGTGATGGAGTAGGGTAGGCATTTCAGGATGGTGTTATACGTGGAACCTGGAGAGAAGCTGGCTACCTACCATCCAAATAAAAACAAGCGGTTTGTGTACTGGTTTTAGGTCAGGAGCAGGTAAGACTCAGAAGTATGCCTATTAGGTTTGTGTTATCTCTTTATGTTGAAGAAGTGTCGCAGTTGGACTTGAGTAACAGGCAAAAGGTAAATTCTATAGCTTAAATGGGTTGCCTGCCTTTACAGTAAACCTTGAGTATTGAATTTGGATTATTTTTGTGCTTGCAGGACACCGATCATGGTGGAGGTTTTGATGCAAAACCCAAGCCTTTGTAGGTGAAAATGGCCAATTTTAATATATGGGACAGAAAATTAACAGTTTGGAGAAATCTACAACCTGGCACTCTGCAACAAATCCCGAGAGCACCCACAGCTGGAAATGTGTTGTCATGGTTTGTAAAGTAATATCGATCTGTCTTTCGTATGGAGCCCACTAAATGGACTTTTGAGCCCTGCCGTTCAGCTCCGATGAACTGCAAACGTGGGGGCCATAGCCAATCCCAGATCCGGTTTCTAATTTTCTCGTCTCTTCTTTGTCCTTCTAGCTTTGACATTCCCTGAAAAAGAGAAATCTATGAAAAACCTAAAATATTTCTGTGGCAAAAAAACTTAGAATTTTTGTTTTTTTTTTTTCTTGATAAAATGGTTTTCAATTTGGATTGTTTTGCACACCTCAAAGCGACAGTTTTAATTCCAGGTCACATTTAGTATTCAGAGTTTCTTTCTTTCTTTCTTTTTATTTTTTTTTTTTTTTGCTGCTTTATTTATTTATTTGCAAGTGGACCACAGTTTCTTTGCTTATTTTGTCATTAATATATTTTTTTTGAGGGGGCCAGCAGCTTGAAGAACTGTCCTCTTTGCAGCTTTTTGACAGTAAGCAACACTGCAATCAGAACCACATCGTATTTGCTGAACAACGACTTCCAAAAAGCCAATCACAAAATTGTAAAAAATGATGGTTTATTTATAATCTGCACTTAACAGTACCCCCCACTCACACGGGATTTTGCACTGTTGATTGGACTTGGAAAATAGGGAACAGAAAAAAGTAATAATTAATTAATTAATTCGTTCATTCCTGTCAGGAAATATATTGTTTTTAAGAAGATGGCACTTTCATCGTCTTTCCACAGTGAATCTTCATTCGTTTCCAGTGACCGATGTTTCTGTAAGAATGTTTGTTCAGTTTGGCCATTATGCTTAAAGGCTGAGTTTCCTTGAGCTGATGTATCAGTTCAGCACATACTTTTTACTGTGCTTACTAATATTTTGCTTTAAATCTTTTGCTTTTGTTGATGATTTGTTTTGATGAAAATGTGTTTAACAGCGATGGTTAAGACTATGGTTGTGTTTTAGCAATACTGGTGTATTTGTACCTCTGTTCTAGGAATGTTTATTCCGTACAGTAAGTAACGCATAAACTCAAATCAAATGCTGCAACACCTAAAAAAACCAACATCGGCTTATCCTATTGGTCTGGGTCGTTTTTCTTTTTTGTTTGTTTTTTTACTGTATTGATATATGCTGAAAAGCATGGCACTACTGAGAGATGATGAAGATCTAATTTTTTTTAATAAAATTGTGATATATATATACAGTACAGGTCAAAAGTTGGAAACATTACTATTTTTAATGTTTTGAAAGAAGTCGATTCTGCTCATCAAGCCTTGACATTTAGTTGATCAAAAAACAGAAAAAAACAGTAATATTGTGAAAATATTATTACAACTTAAAATAATAGTTTTCTACTTGAATATACTTTCAAAAAATAATTTAATTCCTGTGATGCAAGATCTGAATTTTCAGCATCATTACTCCGCCTTCAGGTGTCACATGTTCACTCAGCCAGTTCTATCACATGAATCATTTTAGAAATCATTCCTAATATTTCTGATTTATTAGTGAGTGTTGGAAAACAGTTCTTGCTGTCTAATATATTTGATGAATAAAAGGTTAAAAAGAACTGCATTTATTTCAAATATTTTTTTTTCTAATAATATATTTCTTTACATATCACTTTTCTATCGAATTTAACACATCCTTGCTAAATAAAAGTATGGATGTTTATTTATAAAAAAAGAAAGAAAAAAATTTACTGAACCCCAAATTACTGACCAGTAGTTGTATTTGGTTATTACAAAATATTTATATTTTTAAAACACATAGCTTTTTTTTTTTTTTTTTTACTTATTTATTCATCAAAGTATCCTAAAAAAAGTATCACATGTTCTGAAAAAATATTAAGCAGCAGAACTGTTTTCCAAACTTTGATAATGAATCATCATAATAGAATGATTTTCTGTAATGGATCATGTATATAATGATTCCTAAAAATTCAGCTTTGCATCAACAGAAATAAATGATAATTTTAAAATATAATAAATTAAAACAAAAAAAAATATCATTTTAAATGGGTAAGAATGATATCACAATTGTTACATTTATTTTTTTCTGCTATTTTTTGATCAAATAAATGCATATAGTCTTGATGAGGCAGAAAAAAAAACTTCTTGTCAAAAACATTAAAAAGAGTAATGTTTCCAAAAACTTTTGACCTGTACTGTATATATATATATATATATATATATATATATATAGATATATACAGAATATAAATTTCACACACACACACACACACACACATTATATCATATATATATATATATGTATATATATATATATATATATATATATATAATATATATATATATATATAGATATAGTATTTAATTTACCTTCTGCCGTTATTTCTTTTTAAATACTGTTTATTAGAAAGTTACAGAAGATACTGGAGAGAGTAATTAACTCTCTGTTATTAACTGGTACACGCTTAACTGCAAAATGTGTTCAATTTGCAACCTTGAAAAAAAAAAATCCTTCATTCCTTCTTTCATTCTCAAATCTCACTCGCGCTTCTCTGTTTTGTGTACATGGGCCATTTGTATTTGCTGATAAGCACTGCCCTCTATATTTGGTTTGTGTGCATTGGTAACTATAATAGTTATCATATTATGAGCGAAAAGACAAACTGATTTAACAAGAAAAGGTGAGAAATAAAGATAATTAAAGCAACAAACGACAGAATGAAAATTGGACATAACCAAATTTTGGAAGCCTGAATTTTAATATTTTTTATTAAATTGTGTTACAGAGATAGGTAAAATAATAAGTGGCACTTATGAGTAAGTAAATGAAGTGAAAGTGAAATGTGGCCAAGTATGGTGACCCATACTCTGGATTTTGTGCTCTGCCAATTAACCCACTCTAAGTGTGTGCGCACAATACAATAGACCCCTTAAAAAAGTTTGTAAACATTGCATACGTCTCCGGGTGGGCGCGGGCTTAGCTGGAGGCAAAAAGAGGCGCGGGACGCAATGTTGAGCAAGCGTAAACTAGCCCAGCGTTTTTAGGTAGGGATGTTATTAAACATGGATTGCAGAAGAAAGGTTTCGGAAACTGTCCCAAATATGTGACAAGTCCACTGACTCTGCGGGACCGTGACAAAAAAATAATAATAATAAAAACAGTGGGAGTTAGCATACATTTATCAATTAATTCAGGTTTAGATTCACTCATAGTTTCACTGACCCAAGAGGGTTATCTGACCAAAAATCTAATGACGAGTGGATAGACATTACAGTAGCCTAATTTATTATTTAATTATTATTAGCTAAAGCCTGGTCTAGTTCTTGTATATCTTGTTCTCATTGGAAACATTTTTAAACCAGGTTTTGGGTTTGATTTCACTGAGACAACCTAGTGAACTTACTTTCGGGGTGGTTTTGGGTGAATGCTAATTTGTCAAGGCTTATTGTCTAATGTAACTATATCGCTGGGCTAACGTATGATTAGGCAAGTGTGGATTGGTTTTAAGAGAGACCATTCAAGGATGGCACACACATCCTATCGCTGTATTTTTGTTTAACATTTAAGCTAGCTAGTGCGCTGAAGGTTGGCGACTTTTTCACCTAAAAAACTAAACTGCTGATTTGGTACCTAGAATAAAACCAAAACACCAGTACATATGCAATAGATTATTTTAACCTAATATGACGTGCACTGCTAGACAAAAGTACGTAACTGTTACGTAACTGCAAACGTACTCTGGTTACCAAAAGTTTCGTCGTGGCGACGTAAACTAGTTACGTTCGTTGGCAACCGGAAAAGTGAAAGGTGCGTATACGTCGCCGACAAAGCCAGTGCGGTAACTTGTGTGACGTTGCCATGTAACGTAACGTGCGAACGCTGTCGTGGCAACGTCGCGAATCTGTAGTTGTGTGCTGGTAATCATGTTGGAGTAATTTTTGATAAATTATTTATTTTTATGGGCGGACATGCAAAGTAGTTTAAATCTAATTTAATGTCCTCATATGCCCAAACCTAATTTAAAGGCTGTTTCAGCAGCTGTGAATGATGAAGTAACAGACTCGAAAATGAATTTCAGTTCATTTATTAACAAACAAATATGACCAGTATATAGCACCCAAATTATTAATAAAAACATAGGATATACAGGCAAAATATGAAGTGAAAGCATTCAGAAAGGCCCATACAGAAGCACATAGATTTTAAAATATAGTAAGACATAAATAAATGTCCATATATTTTAAATTATACTATATCCTTCTGTGAAGCATCCAGGAATCAAAAACAACATTATGCACACAATATTTCAAGTCTTAGTCAGGGGGCACTTCAGCCAAATATGCATTTCAATATTATTTAAGAGAGAATCCATCATTAAAGACATGCACAACCTCAACTAATCACATGCTCCCACCATAAAAAAATACATCAAGCTAATCGCACCCACTTAACCAAACCACTACAAATGAATTAACTGACTGAAAATCATGATGCAATATCTTATGAACAATGTATTATAGCAAAATCAGGTTTACTGAATCTCACACCTAACATACAGCAGTCTGGCCAGTTCACACTGCCACAAAAACTATTTAAAAAAAACATGCTTATTTTGTTTAAACTGCTGGAGTATGGTGGTGTGGAACTGGCTTTTATAGTAGGTGCTTGTGGACACCAAAAAAACAACCAAAAAAAAAAACTATTAATGTTAATTGCTAAAACAGTATATATAATGTTTAAGCACATTAACCATTAAATTTCTTAAAATCTTCAGTTAATTCTGTAACCTTTCTCTAATGCTTGCAATATTCAAGTGGGTCAATGTCCCTGAGAATTCCTGCATCCACCGAAGTATGCTAGTAGACCGGCAGTCCAGATGAGAGAGAGGTCTGGTGTGGAGGGTGGATCTGTGAAACTGAACTTCTGTACAGTTTTGTCACATCTCTTGATTATCTGTCTTCACAGAACTGCCAAAACAAATCGAAATAACAATTCAAACAGAACCATGATTGTTATAAATGTAACGTTAAGGCTCTTACATTTCATAATGCCTCATTTTGGCCTCTAAACCAGCTCATTTTTGTGAAATATTGTTACTATCAGTAATAAAGCAAGCATGCTCACAATACATGGAAAGTGGTCAGTATAACAAATCGTCACTTCGAGGTATTATATCAGTGATATATATATATATATATATATCTATAATATATATATTATAGATATATATCTATATCTATATATATATATATATATCTATATATATCAGTAAGGCTACTTTAAGAAAAAATAAAATGGAACTACATTCGACGTCTCACCCCAAACTTTGTCTCTAGATGGTATGCATGTTCATTAATTGAGTTGAAAACATGCTAAAAACAAGCATTTATTTTTGTGTAACAATTACTTCATAATAAACAAAAAAAAAAAACGGGGTGGGGGTGAGGAGGAAGACTAAAAACATTGCATAGGGCCCTAAACGTATATTTTTTTTTTTTTTTTTTTTGTTTAACTTTTAATAAATTAATGTGAAAATGTATATACTTAAAAAAGGATTTGAGAAAAATTAAATGGAAAAAAAACTTTTTTTATTAAAGTGTTTTTTCAGTTGAATAAAAGACAAGATTTTCCCTTTAGTTTCATCTTGAGGATTTCCTTTAAAAAAAGTTGTTAAAAAAAATCTCGTCTCCTCCTCCTCACTCGTTCTCATCTCATGAACCCAGTCCTCGGCGTCACTCGTCACTCCATGTGTATAAGGGTCCTCGTCACCCCCTAGTTAGCCAGATAAAGAGATCACATAGATTTCTTTTGCAAATCTGACGAGTGTAAGATTAAGCAAAGTATTTCAAATGATTTAAAACCTGTATCCTGTGTTTTCTGGATAACATTGAAAATATCACTATATATTGTTTCAACACCTCCCCCTGACGACTAGTCTGACGGGAGCTCATGTTTATAACAAGTAGTTTGATGGAGTAGACTCATTTAGACCAATATAATCATTTTGGTTTTTAGCCAGGTTTCAGTCAAGCAGAGTACATCAAAACTATTATCTGTGATCATTTCATTTACAATAACTGCTTTGGGTGTGAGTGATCTAATGATTATGAGCCCCAAACTTATTATTTTTTTTTTTGTTTGTTTATTAATTTTTCTGGTTTAATCACAATTAGATTTTTTTCTAGAACATGCATTAAATTTATATTTTGACCTCACTATTTGAGGGGAACAGACCAGTGTGATTTAAAAAAAAAACTGAAAATATTCGTTAATGAAAATTTTTTCTGTAACTAAGATGAGACGTTGACGAGCTAAAACTAATATCTCATGATAAAACTATGGACGAAATTTACGCTGCGTCCTCTTCGTTAATAAGACGAGATGGGACTATATGTTATTCATGAGGTCACCGATATTCAAAATAAGTCGGGAAGGACTCGTAACACAAAAAAAGGTTGCGTTCCAAGTCATCAATACTGCCCGGCAGGGATGTAGTGGGATGAATGTACACTCTTTCCGTCCAACTTCATACCACGTGGGGACTGAGGTTTCTCGTTGAGCGAGAGGCAACCGACCCCCCAACTGGCAAACAAAGGTCTGCTCACGTGCTCCGGGTGTGTGTTCACGTGTGTGTTGTTGTTCACTGCTGTGTGGGTGTGCACTTTGGATGGGATATAATGCAGAGCACGAATTCTGAAGTATGGGTCACCATACTTGGCCACACAGTCACATCACATTTGATCCTTTCCTAATAAAGTACCCATTACGAGTCCATTAAATGTAACCAAACACAAAGATGTTAATACAATATGTTAAAGGAGATGAAACCTACCTGTTATCTGAAGAAATGAGTTTTAATTTGATATTTAGAGCTTTAATATCTCTTTCGTATTTGTCTTCATTGTCTTTATTCTGCATCTTTCAAAGAATGATTAAATTATATATATTTATATCCTGAATCAAACATATAAATTTTTTTAATTACGTTGCTCCCTTTTCACGACTGTTAAAAGGTATAGTTTCACGCCCCCAAAATGAAAATTGTCGATCCATTTTATTCTCAGTTTTTTCTTTTTCCAACAATATTCAATCCTTGATTCAAATTTCTTATAAGCTTAAAATGGATTAGGTCTAAAGATAGGGAGAAGAAATTTAATTACTATTTGTTTGAAGACACATATGAAACGAGCTACCATAATAATTTGGTACTAAACAGGTTGATCTACAGTAATGAGTAAAAGTTGCAAAAAATGAGGACTTTTCATAGCTACTACTAGACCTAAAACATGAAGCCCGTCAAAAGACTAAAATGTGACTAAGACTAGAAGCATTTTCGTCTCAAGATAAGACAATAATGCTAAATCAAAATGGCCTGTCCAAAAAGGTAACACTGGAACAGGACACAATCTTCCCAAGTTGGGACAGCGCAAGTACTTCTATTTAGCGAGGGTAGAACAAAAGCCATCAGAGCAGTTATTTGAGAATTGGCTTACTAGTCATCTGGAGTGTAGAGTCCTGGAGATGTTGTCGACGAGGAGTGCCGCTCACGACTCTGCTGGGGTTCAGGCATCATCGCGCGAAAAAAGCCTAGGCGCTATCCAGAAAAGATTCCAATTATTAACAAGCTGCAGTTCTGTTCTTTACAACACCATGACAATAACCATTCATGTAGAGTCAAAAGGTCTACGGAACCTTTCGTGTCCTCATGCTATACATGAGAAAGAGGTGCTGAGATGATGTATCATCATGCAGGCGATATGCTGCACACCGTCTCGATCAGGCTCCTAAAGTCCCTCTTTAATGTCTGTCGTCTAGCCGCAGCTTTAGGTGTTGTTAACACCCCAGGCCGTGAAGCAACGAAACCGCTCCGATGCTCTCTTCACCCTTCAGGATCCACGGTAATCTGCGCAGAAATATCAAGAACACAAACAACGAGCACCAAGGGAAAAAAACCAGTGAGTGTGCACATTACCTTCATCTAACATAGCACGAATATGCCGGATGATGGAGTCTCCGGACGAACACAGGCAGTCGTGTTCTGTCTCGTGAAGTGGAGCAAATCGGTTTCCAGTGGAGTTCCCGAACACCGGAGGCGGCGGGGGGAGAGAGTTGTCCCCAGGACCTGGCTCATGTCTTCCGCTGTGGCACAGGGGGAAGGACATCTGGGAAGATTGCGTCCTGGGTACACCCGGTCCTGTGCAGAGAACCACACAGAGTAGAGGTGTGGGAGAGTTAGCAGCGCATGCTGTATACTTACCCCAGACTTATGAGGAGCGTCAAACCCCTGAATGTTTCCATCACGGCTCTCCGCTCTCTCAGCTGAGAGCCTGCTCAGCTTCTCCACACTGAGGTCACGGATCTGCTTCTCCACGGCCTCCAGCTCCTTATTAGAAATAAACAAACTAGAGAAATGCAGAAAAGGCAACAATAGTAATATGGAAAAAATACAAAAAAATGTTAAAAGATACCTGAATTTGTTTACAATGAAAAATCAAAACGTTTTTGAAATAGTTTCAGCCCATTTTTTAGACTGCGTGTGCAAGTGACGTCACTGACAGACTCTACAGTGCAGACTTTCAGGTTAAATTAATTAGCTTACTTCCATTTATCTATTGACAACATTATCAGCAAAAACTTGCGATTTACAAAGCTATCAAACCCGCCCCTTTACACATAAGATGTGATTAAAAGCCCAAACTTTCATTAAATAAGAGCTGCAAATCTAGTACGTTATGCTATAATTATGTCTTCTTCTTTTTCTCTCGCTAGCGTAATATTTGCTAGACAGACATTTCAGATAATTAAGGAAAGATACCATAATCACAGAGGTATAAATATTAACAAAAGTACTTAAAGTAGACTGTGGATGATATTAACATGTGTTACTTAAGCAATCTGTCTCGCAGTTGTTGAACTTTTTCTTTGGTATAACTGGCCGACGAGAAACACAGAAAGTGTCAGACGCGCTCCCTCTCCTCTCCAGCAGCTGATGTGTCCGCGGTTGCCATGGTAACTTCTCAACGGCTAATAGGCTAATAAAAACAATATTATAAAAAAAGTTTTTAGCGTCTTTACAGAGTTCAAGACGTTTGTTTTTTTTTTACTTTTTTTTTATACATTTATCAACCTATTTATTTATTATAAATTGTAAGACTCACCTCAGAAAAGCTAATTCTCCCGTCAGGGCCACAGTTGAAGTGAAAAGTGCCTCAAACAAAAACGCGCCTGTCCTCCTGATCACAGTATCTGTGCGGCAGATGAGATGGTATAGCCATCTGTGTCATTATTTCACGTTCATAACTCCTTACGAAAATAGAAAGTTTTCACAACTCAGAAAAAATGTATTTCCTTTCTTGTCAGTATATGTGCGCGCGGTGTGTCAGCTGTGGGAAGCGCGCGCTGTATGTCCACGTCAATTATATATTAAAAGCATGTCCATGGTTCTGACTTTTGGTGAAAAGAAACACATTTTATCTTTAAGGAACTGTTTAATCTCTGTGTCTGAAGTTTAATTACACTTTTTAAATATCACTGTACTCAGAAAGCATATAAGGAAACGTCAAAAGTTAGGGTAATGAAATTACGTGCAAACTTCCCGGCAGTAGTAGATTCCGTGTGCCAAAATGGTCCATAGAGTTACCAATATAATGACGATATGACGAATAGAGCACCTATCTGGGACGGTTCTTGTTATACTGGCACTACGTGAATGACGTACTACGACGTTTGCGCGTTGGTATGTGATGGTATTAAATTACGGGCATGCCGCGTCTGAAGTTGACGTTGTCAATTGGTACGTCCACCGAATTACCAAAATGATATATACCAATGACGTTAACTACTGTTGACGTCGTGTGTTAAGCATGGTGGTGCACGTGCAAGCTGCACGAGCATTTAATTGATATGATCGTCATACCTCTGTCTAGTCTTATACGCCGTATATAGGCATTCAACCGAAAATTGTCTTCTCTGATTTCTGTGAAGGAATGTCGGCCGGAATCCGGTGAAACTTTAGTTTTGAACCAAAAGTGCTGTTCCTTCTATGGCAGCCAAAAACACAACAAGACGACATTGTAAAGTTAAAACCTCAAACTTTTAGCGCGCCTGCTATGAGTTCTTCCTCAATTATACATAGCAGAGAATCCTGCTATTTTGACATAGTGTAAATAGGTATTTGGGTCTATAGTGAACACACACACACACACTGTAAAAATCCATTAACAAAATATCGGAAGGGCAAAAAATATTTAAGTTGAGCTAATTTTATTGCTTGGGCTTAGTTGAGAGTAAATATTATATTAAGTCTACACAAATATATTTGAAAAACATTGAATGAACGATTATTTTCAAATCCAGTCAACAATTAGCTATGCTAATGTTGGCTAAACTGATAAAAAACTAATCAAGCCAACACTGAGATCATTCTGCACGTTGCACGTGCTTGAGTGACTTCGCGGGAGAAACGGCACCGTCTTGTCAAATCACAGTCAGGTAGTGCCACTAAATAAATGGTATTTTTGTAGACTACATTTTTTTTTAGATTTATGGCCAAAAACACACAGCATATAACAAAAAAACGATGTTTGAGTTGCTATTTTTTGAAGTGTTTTTAGTCTGTGTGCGAAGAAAAATATATTAGGTTGGTTTGTTTAAATGTATGTCAATTCACGCGTCAGGTCATGGAACGGAATTTGTAACTTATACTTATTTATCAATACTTGTATGGTTACAAAGGTGTAAACGGTATTATTATTTAAAGGTAATTTATATTTATACAACAACGTACAACATGTATAAAAACATCGAATAAGCGTTGTATGAATATAAATGAGCTGTTTAAGTGAATAGAACGTGGTCTCCTCTCGTTTAAGTCCATAAAACACTTAATGTCCAAAAGCTATGTTACTATAATGAATTTTAAGGTTTAATTTTGGCGTGTTGTATGTATGACATTTTGTGTTTTCCCGTGATGTTAAAAATATATAAAGAAATCGCGCTCTCTCTCTCTCTTTTATAAGCCAATGTACTGCATGACAGAAACGTGTAAATGTAAACCACAGTAATACGCTTATTTAACGAAGTTAACATAGGCGTGTTGGATGGAGTGCCTTACGTGTGCAAACTTTTGCAATTGTCCCGTCAATTTAAAAAGTCGACATTAGAAAACGTGACTAACAACCAGGCTCTTTTCAAATGGGCCGGATTACACGGCGCTTCTGGTCTCGTGAAGGGGCTTCGGAGAAGAAGAATATAAACAACTGAATCCTTTCTACAAGGTTGTTATCAAAGCAGACTGCGTCTCGGTCTGTTCCCTTAGTGAATCCCCTAGATCGTGCACTAGTCCCTGCACTGTTAAAGAGACCATGGCTTATTGTACATTGGAACAGTTGATCAATCAATTTGTAAAGCGTCACCACCACTGGTATTTATCAACAACAGGCAGGCATATTTTGATATTATTTTAATGTTGTTTAAAGGTAGACTTATGAAATGTGCATGTTCTGTTTTTCATCACAGATTGCAACTAATGAACAGTCAACATCAATGCTCCGAAAAAAAAAAAAATGGTTGCAACTTATGTTTCATCACAGATTTAATTAACTGGTATTACATTTTAAATGATTTAAAAGGAGATATTGAGATACTCTTCTTTGAGATAAATTGTGTACTTTATTTCTAGCTCCCAGAGACAGGGGTCCCTCCTAGGACTCCTGCGGCTACCTATAGGCAGCTATCAGGACAAGACCACAGGAACTGTGAACAGTCCTCTGCAATAATCTGGACCTGTGTTACAGACTGCAATTAAACTCCTGGAGTCATGTGGCCGAAGAGAAGAACGGATGGAGTTTTGGTTACTTTGACACACAAATTTTCTGATTAGTACTGTAAAGCTGCTTGACATAATCTGTAGTGTAAAAGCACTATGTAAATGTCAGTGACTGGACTTTACTTGACAGCAGTTCAGTTGAACTTTAATACCTGGTGTCGTTAATTTTTTTTTCTGATTCTGCCTCATTTAAAGATGTAATTGTGAACAGTCAGTAATATTTGTACATGTTTGTTTGCAAACATTTTGTTTTTAACTTGTTTAGTCTTTTGTAAGTTCATTAAACAAATGTTTAAAAATACATTTTTCCAGTTGTATTACAAATGTAATGTTTGACAATCTGGAGTACTTTAAATGGTAGCTCACCCAAAAATGGAAATTTGCTGTCAATTTTTAATGGACCCTTCAGACCCGTCCAGATGTCAATTACTGTTTTTTCTTCAGTAGAGACAGTAAAAGAAGATTTGTTATTTCTGAAATGGTGAACCTTGGCTGATTCATACACTGCACAGTTGTGGCAGCCTTATTTTGGATTTTTTTTAGTTCATCAGGCCTCAATTGGCCTCAGGAGCCTTTGGTAATGGTCTTGTCTTGTAATGTTTATTGACTCTCTAAAAGCCGGCAGCCAGGAGGTCATGAGTTTATGAATTGCAATGTTTTCAAAGACAATGTTTTCACCTAAAAATGTATTTTACTGTTCAATTGAAGAAAAAAAGTTAACTACATCTTGGATGGCTTGAGGGTGAGTCAATTAACAGCAAATTTTCATTTTTGGGTGAAGTATCCCTTTAAGCCTGCATGTTTAGTCTGTATGATAAATGTTATTAAATAAAGGCTATAATGTGCTGTAATAAGTGCTGTCAAATATGAGAGTTTTAGTGATAGTGTTAGACACCAGGTAGTAATTTTCTTAAACTCAATATAATATATTATAACTAGTTCCACAGCAATTTCTTATGATGCCCAAATAATAAATCTTACTTGAGGTAACCATATGAAACACATGGTGTGAATGGTTACATTTTAACTGACACAATTTGTTGTAGTTTTCTAAATGTTTGACCAATTAAATAATTTTGGTTTAATGGACTATAAGACTATTTCAGTAAAGATTGAGCCAACTAAAAAATAACAATTCAGGCAACACTTTGAAGACAGAAATTGAG
>NW_024873010.1:0-27433 GCF_018340385.1 Cyprinus carpio | reverse complement strand
TTTCTATTGATGACTGAAATAAACCTTTGTGGTCTGTAGGGATGTTGTGAAGCCGTGTCGGCTCAGCGTTTGGCCAATTCAGAGATGCCACGTGATTCTGTCCATGAAACCACTGCTCTTTTACCACAACAAGCATAAGATGGCTGAGATTTTTTAAGGTACCTGTCTGACTTTTTTTGGCTAAATCAGAATTCATGAGATGGGAAGTTTCTTGTGGAAAGTGAACATTGTTTATGTATTTTGTTCTTCAGACTGTGTTTGGTGAGAAGCTGGTGACCAAGGTTCCTGTTTGAGAGTGATTTTGCGGATGAGCCTTTGCTTCCATCTCCTGCAGCTCAGAGGGAAGATCCTACTGAAAAATAAGAGAAGCTGAAAGCACACCAGGCTCAGTGGACATTCTCAAACAAAAGGTAGATGAGAGAACCAAATACCTAGATCTATGGGAACCATGCAGAACTGATTTCAAGACTACTGATTGGTTTATACACACAGTTTATCGAATTGTAGCAGTGACACATTTGGCTAACTTTTGGTGTTTTTATTTTTTTTTATTTTTTTTTTGCCTAAATGTCTTGGCTATGTCCTGTTGTAATCTAGGGATTTTTTTCAAAACTTTTTTTCTTCATACACCTAAGAAAAGGCCTGTGCCTGAGTGACTGATATATCTGCTACACAAAACAAATTTAGAGATCATTATATCGCTAAATCAACAAACCTAAAATGGCTTGTAAAAACAAAAAATTAAGCATTAAAGACAACAGTATGAGCTTTTGTAAAACTAATAAACTACATTTGACTTATTTGATCTACACAGTTTTTGAGGAAAATCTGCAGAATGCATTTATAAATTTCAAAATGTCCTTAACTGAGCTGGAAGCACTACACTCTTATTGGAAAGCATAATCAAATTAACCAGAATGTTTAAGAAACACACATGCAAGGGGTAGGGAATGTATGTGGGAATTGTGTGAGCGACAGACTTTCAGTTCTGTGGAAATCTGCACAGCTTCAGTGTGGTCTTGACTAACTGTTAAACATTTAGTATCAACATATTTAATTGAGTCCATGAGCTTCCATTTAACAAATCAAGAATGAATAGTTTTTTTCTTCCAAAAGGCACATCAGCTGGCTCACATGCAGGCGCAGGCCAACAGCGGCATCCCTGAGGGAAACAATGGCGAAGAAGAAGAAGGAGGAAGGCGAATATGACTATGATTATGAGTCACTGTCTGATGGTAAACATACTTTGCATTACTCTAGCCAATGTGTCCTTTATTTCAGCTTTCGAATTGACAGCGGTGTGGAACATTGAGTGGAATTTTCTGTTCTGTTCACCTAACCCTCTCACGATCTTTTACTGTTCTCACGATGGCACCTTAGCATGTTGACCTTTTTTTCCTCCTCCTTTCTTTCATTTTCGTTCCTCTTTTTTTTCTCCTTTTCTCAGCTGATGTCCTCAATGCTTCCACAGCCTCTTATGGCCAGGAAGGTAGCGTATTGTGTGTGTGTATGTGGAGTGGTGTGCGTGCACATGGTTTTAAATTTTTTTTTTTACTTTTTTTGGTTTAAAAGCTGTGCATTTGCATTGACTTTTTTTAACCAGTCTTTAGTGAAAATTGGTGAGTTAGATAAGGCATGTTTTACTGGCACTGGTCACCACAGTGCAGTTTCTACATTTTAATTGCCTTGTAGTTGGTGAAAATTACAATTTGCTTGAATGGTGTATGCGATTTTGGCAAAAATGTGTATTCTTTGCTGTCCTGACAAATTATGAAAATGTATGTAAACATTATTGAGGTCTAGTAGACATAGATGTCATATCAACTGCTCATGTAGATGCGATGCCGTGATGTTGTGTCACCAGCTCTTACTGCTATGTGCTGCTGGTGTGTTGACTCTGATCACGATTGCTTGGACTCAAGCAGGAAAATCAAAGCAGAATAATGGGTGCTTATATCTGTGAGCCATCAGGTGTGTGCTGTCTGCTTCTGCCATGAATAAATCAGTGTTTTTGAGTACAGCGATGGGTGATCTGATCAGTATAAACAGAACCACCCAAACTTGGCGTTGCTTCACATCCTTGGTGTTTTGAAAATGGCTCGACCTTGCTTGCGGCACTGGCTCATCATGGGGGAAAAACAAAGCCATCTGGTTTCTCAGGCCCTGCACTGCTCTCTGTTAAAAGAGACTTTGTTCTTTCCCATACGGCTCCCCGGAGACTCAGCTATGGGAATGCCGGGCATTCACTCAACCTGCTTTCTTAAGCCGGGTATGCATTTGCCATGATTTTACCATCTGAGACAAATTTCAAAAATTGTATGAGATTTGTTTCGGTAAAATGATTGCTTCGTGTGACATCAGCGGATGACCAATAAATAGCCTTTTGCTAAATCTCCAGTGATGACCTGACAGTGTCTGTGGGTTGCACACCTGCAGAATGACTTCTCTTGTATGATCACAATCTAATAAAGGCCACTAGATGGTTACTTTTTTGAGGGGATGTCAGAACATTACTCATGATTTGCAAAACTGACTGAAGCTTTTACATCAATGTCTTTAAGTTACCATTGAAATCACAATTGACCATTCTTATAGGCATATTGTAGTATTTATAATTTATCTAGCAGTATTTTTTTCAATTCATGTGCCCAATGCAATGTTTAATCAAAAACATTAACATCCTTTATCCTTCACGATGACACTCTCATCCAACATGAAGATGGAACAATAATTCCTAACCTTTCACTCGCGTGATCAACCGAGCCAATAAAATCCTGATGGATAAAATCACAGTACAGCCCTATATCATCTGGTTATAGATCACAATAGAGAGGAAAAAACTTCCAGCAATTTCCATTTTACTTCCAGATTCTAGGGAGGATCCACCTTTATTCTAAGCTCTGTCATCATTTACATTTTACTGCATGTAGTTCCAAAACTATGTGACTGACTTTTCTTCCTGTTGAATATATTTTGATAAAATGTCCCCCGTGTTTTTTTTTTCTTTGTCCGTTCAATGATACAAAGTGAATGGTCCCCAATACTGTTTAGTTCCCAAAGCATTCATAAAGAATATTTTTTCTTGTGCTCAAAAAAGGGAAAAAGAAGGTAATATGTAGTTTTTGATATAAGGAGTGAAGTAAATGATGGCCGATTTTTTGGGGGTGAACTACCCCTTTTAAGAAGAAAATACATGTGTCGCTACACTATTGATTACACCTTCTTCCTCTTCTCTCAAATATGACTGCTTCACCTTCGTGCTTTGGGAAAATTTTTTTTTTTTTTTTTTTTGTTTTAAATGGGTGTTTCATTTATTTTTTTTTTTTTGTAAATCACGGTGTTTTTGGAAGCATTTCTCTTTGGTTTTTGTAGAAAGTTTCTCTTGTTTTGTTTCTGCAAAAAATTTCTGGCGAAAAACCCTAAAGGCAAGTCACCACTGAGAAATTTCAGTTGGCAATGATGAGATGAAAAAAAGCGGTTAAAAGCGGGAAGCAAAGGAAAAGGTCTGTACAGAACTGTAATATAAACATTTGAGTTCCTACTACCTGAATGCATACTTGATCTGTGATGTTTGTACTCCCACTTTGCAGAGTTTGACATGGAGCTGGAGGGGGTTCTACCTCCCCCAAAATGAAAACGCCCCAGATGCTAAAGAGCTCTCTGATCTGGTCACTAGTCAGGCTATAAAATTTCCCAGGTTTTACATCTTATTTCATTATTATACAAGACAATGAAAAAAAGTTTGTAGTTCACTCTGCCTCTGGGACACAAAATTGTGATGTCTGAAATTTTTGGGCCCGAAAAAAAAAATTTCAATTTTTTAGTGCACACAATAGCTGTTTTCGTAGATGATGTTTTAAAAACTTCATAAACAGTATTTATAGCATGTTATCCAATAATACAAAAAACCTACTCAATGAACACAGAAGTGCATTTTTGAAACAAAAACACAACTTGTTTAAATCCTGTCTCATTAATAACTGTAAAGATGAAAATAAAAGAGCTTGTAAATATACATAATATTGCTTTACGGAAACCCATTCAATCCCCATAGCAAGGTTTTAATACAGACATCATTTCAATGTTTATATATTTCGGGAAATTTGAATTGCAGTGAATCATAATTATATTAAAAAAAAAGTTAATATAAAAATGGCATCATGTTCAATTTAAATGTTTTATACAAGCCAGTTTTTGAGTGTTGATTATTGAATAGAAATGACTTATTAATAAATTTTAAAAAATATATATATTTTCATTTTTGGAAAAAAAATTTAAATTTCCCAGTGCATCACTACATAAGTTTTTTTGTGTTTTTTCTCAAAAGCAGTTGTTTGTACATGCAGTTCAAAAACTGACTGAAAAAGACTCAATGTGTTGAGTAGCGAAAGTACTTTTAGATGCAACCTCTTAATGGATGACTGCACTGTGGAAAGCTACTTTACAAATGTGGCCTCACGGGCTACAAGTAACCATTCAACTACAGTTTAAATTTATAATACCAAACTTCATCATTGCTATTTGTCTCAAGACTAATGAAACTGCTGTAGAATTGCAAAATTTAAAAAAAAGGGTGGGCAAATTGATTCAGGTGTTTGTCTCTGGGGAAAAACTTAAAGTCCCCAAAAGGCGAGCCTTAAACAAACAAACATAATAAAGCCTTGAGTTCTGGAGGGCAAACCCTGCCCCGGCCCTTTACATTGTTTGTTTGTGTCATGGGAACTAGCCTCTCCCCCTTTCCCCCCCATCGGGCTCGGGAAAGGGGGGAAAAGACAAAAAAAGCCGGAAAAATCCATTTTTGGCCGCCCCTGCTCCGGACCCCGGGGAGCCCGTGACGGGTCGAGCCCCAGGGAAAGGTGGGCCCGGGCTCGGTTTTGCACAGGGCACACGGAAAATAGAACACCACTAGAGCCCCCATGGAAAAGGGCTCTCAATTTTTCATTATATAAGTCCCCGGCAAAAAAAAAATCCCTTTTTTTGCAAATTTTTCCATGACTGACTTTATGAGAAAACAAGGATTGCTTTTTGAAGAAGCACTTTTGGGGGAAAAGTGCTTCTTTGAATTAAATTTAAAATTAATAATTTCCCTGCCCTTAACAAAGTGCATCTTTTTTTTTAACCCTTTTATTTTTAAAAAGGGACAGTACACCCCAAAAATTAAAAAATCCTTTCAGAATTTACTCATTCTTATTTTTTCCAAATCTGTATGACGACTTTTCTGTCAACAAAAAAGAAAAAAATTTTAAAAAATTGTAGTTTTCTTTTTCATGCATTTCAACAATGGAAAATTAAAAAGCTTGAATCTTATAGGTTTATGGGGTTTTATGATTAATTGCTTTATGCACCAAAACCCTCAGCCCCAAAAGGGGGTTTCAAAAGCCCCTTTATACTTTCAAAAAAATACGCCGGTGGTAAAATTTTACAGAAAATTTACCGACAGTAAAGAACATATACCAAGTATAAAGCTGTAAAAGAAAGACGGATGAGGGGATATTTGCCTGCAGTTGCTGTAAGAAAAAAAAACTTGTAATCCCTTTATAGGGTTTAGTGATGAAGCTTTTTACGGGACAAAAGCATATTAAAGGTCATGAAACCCCTGTTTTCCGCACGGGTTAGTTCTCCCACATTTTTAAAAAAGACAGACAGCACAGACAGCTTCGTTTTTAACAGTTTCATTTGTCCTATCGAGTTAAAAAAAAATGCCACCATTTGCACTCTGCATAGAAAACATATATTTTAAATGCACTTTTGCCCCTCTGATAACTTGAGGCTTATTCAGCGTGTTTATATAAGCCTTTTGACGGGTTGTGTCACAGGGCTGTAAAAACGGTTACACAAGCTAAGTGAATGAATCGGGGTTGTGCCGAAATTTATTACAAAGCAAAAACAAACAATCCATGAACGTTTCTTTTGTTAAGGGAAAAAGTCATTCACAGTCAAAGGGCCCGTCAAAAACAAATTAAACATGTTGTTGTAAATAATTGCCAAGCATCTCTTATAGGATAAGAATACGCATTCTAAAATTTTAATAGACACCAATGCGGAAATTTATTCTTATGTATTCATTTTCAGAATAAGTTTTGATTTTTAAAATGACCAACCACATGCAAAACCCCCCCAATGGTGAAAGGGACATGGCTTAACCTTCTATAAACATTGCTCGTTTCTTTTTTATGCTTGTGCATGTTGCCAAACTGCAGATGTGAATCAGCCCAACAAGATATTAACTGATAGTCATAGTGTAGTGGCACTTTTAACAGTTTCTCTGAAAGTAAATTTTTTAGGTTCTTCCACTTGTTGCCATATCAACTTAATATCAAATCAGCTTCTTGTTTCCGTTCAGCCAGTCTGGAGGATGCGAATGAACTGGGAGGAACAAAACATCACAACTGAGCCGAGACCTTCTTGGCTCCCGTTTCTCTCAGCTCAATATCCGCACACCCAATGCAAACAATCTCCTTCTGTCACTGAGAACGCTGCAAAGCGTCTGGTCGCCGATACTCCCAGAAACTCATCAACACACCAGCTGCACAGATGCGCCGCACGTACCTGCAGCCACACGCATCGACTCCGCCAACCCCACCAATCCCTTCATATTCTGGCTGCACAGGAATCCAGCGGGTCGCCCTCAACTATCAGGGACCGACGGTAAAGAGGCATCACCTCCTGGCTAAGGAACAGGAATTAAACCAGTGTAAATGATAGTGATAGATGAGTAATTGACCTGCTGATCATTCAGGACCATTTTTCTGGTGCATTTCCCTGAACAGGAGAACATCCAAAATCACTTTCAGGGACATATCTACATTAGTCAACATTTGAAGTCCATCAAAAAAGCTTCATCAAAGCGGTCCCTAAGTAACGAACGGATATGTTTTTGGTTTTAGAACCAAACTGCGATGAGGTTTTGATCCACTTCAGGTGGTTGATACCGTATTTGTACAGTATTAGGCTGTTTTTCTCAAAATGATTGCACAAGTTGAAATGTTTTATATAATGTAAATCTTATGGATGATACTGAACTTTTTTGCCATGTAAATAGCCATGATGCTAACATGGCGTAAAAAAAAACTTAATAAACAAAAAACAAAATGGATGCCTGGGCCAGAAATCCCACTACCATACCTATCTAATATTTGAAGATTTTCCACTGAGGGGTTTGTTTCATATCATTTGAATTAGATCACATTATTCCTACGGACATAGTGAGTTTCCCCCTGGGGCTGCCAATTTCTAATTTATGGTATATAAACAGAGATACTAAATCCCCTTTTCTAAAACCTTTGACTAATATGTCACCAACATAAAACAAGAATTTTTGAACCTTACTGTAAAGTTAATTAGGTAATCCCTAGTTCACGTTTAAACAAACATTAAAGAAAGCTTTTTACAATTATATTTTTTTGTTGTTGTTGGTGAGCAATTTCTTAATTCAGCTGGGCGGAGTAGTGGTGATATTATTAAAGTTTTACCTCATTCACGGGAATGTCTTGCCTTAAAGATCGTTCGTTAAATATTTAAGTTAAACCAATAAATGATACATCCAATTATTACAGGAAATTACCATTGTTTGTAGTATTCAAGGGAAAACAGCTGTTTTTTGAAATAATATTTTCATTTATTTCATATCCATTTCTCTAGATATACACGTGTATTTTTTGGGATTAATTTTTATTACTACCTTTAGATTGAAAATCTGTAATCCCATTTAAGTCAGGCTATCTATACGATATTCAATGTGATGATGAGCATTTATTCTAACAGGATTATTTAAAGAATTCAGTCATTATCTGTCAGAAACTAATTGGATGGGCTGTTTTTTTTTCCCCTTTAGACTGCCCATCCCGGCTAAACGCAGCTTGTTCGAGGCTAATGGTCAGTGTGGTTATGTGCTGAAGCCCCCGGGGTCCTGTGGGAGCGAAGCTCCCCTCTCATCGCAGTCTACCCTCTGGATCGAGACCTGGAGAAAATGACCCCCCCCTATACATTTCTCCCCTGTAAGACCCCACTTTTGGTTTAGTGTTTATACCTACTCTTAGCATAATTGACAGACATAAATTTAAATTTATTGTGCGCTAGAAATTGTGCGGGAAGAAGTGTGTCCGGGAAACTCACGGCAGTCCCTGTGTGGAAGTGGAGGTGTTGGGCATGCCGACAAACAGCTGCCACTTCCGCGCATTCACCAAACACTCAATCCATGTGGAAGGCACTTCCAGTTCCATTACTTCGGGGAATAGTTTCTGGCCCCGGGCTGTGCGTGGAGAACACAGCTCACAGGTCACCGCTCAACGGATACTCCCCCTCAAAACCCTCAACCAGGTGAAAGAGCTTTGTGTGATTACTTCTGGACTGATTAGATCTACCACTGCAGCAGCTTTATAGATGTCTTAGAATCTACATTTTATTTTATATTACAATAGAAATTTTTATATGTAAACTATTTCTCGTATTAGCATTTTCTGTATTGGTGAGAAGAGACTTCACTAAAAATGGTATATATATAATATATATATATATATATATACAGTACGGTCAAATTTTGGAAAATTACTATTTTAATTTTTTTGAAAAAAGTTTCTTATGCTCATCAAGCCTGCATTTATTTGACAAAAATACAGAAAAAAATTAAATATTGTGAATATTATAAAAATTTTAAAAAAATTTAAATTTTCAATTTTTTTAATTTTTTAAATTTCATTTTTTTCTGTGATGCAAAGCTGAATTTTTAGGATCATTATCACATTGATCCTAGAAATCATTCTAATATGATGATTCATTACAAAGTTGGAAACATTTCGTGTTAATATTTTTCTAAATGTAATACTTTGATAAAAATAAATAAATAAAAAAACTATTTTTTTAAAATAGAATATTTGTAAAAACAATATACATATGGCCAGTAATTTTTTTTCTTTCTTTTTAAATAAAATCAATACTTTTATTCAACAGGATGTGTTAAATTGATAAAAGTGATAGAAAAAGAAGATTATATTATTAGAAAATATATATTTTTTTAATAAATGCAGTTCTTTTTAACCTTTTATTCATCAAATATATTAGACAGCAGAACTGTTTCCCAACACTCATAATTAAATCAGAATATTTAGAATGATTTCTACAATGATATGGATAGACTGGCTGTCACATGTGCCATAAAGGCTGGGGAGTAAGATGCTGAAATTCAGCTCTGCATCACAGGAATAATTATTTTAAAATATAGTCAACTAGAAACTAATTTAAGTTGTAATAATATTCCCAAATTCTGTTTTTCTGTATTGTTTTTGATAAATAAATGCGGCTTGATGATGAGAGAAGAAACTTCTTTCAAAAACATAAAAATAGTAAGGTTCCAAAAACTTTTGGACCTGTACGGCTATATACAGTTTATTATAATATTAAATTTTTTGTCAGTTTTACGGTACTATTGTCTTGTCAAAACTTGTGGATGATCATGTGCATTCAGATTACTCCAATGATAAAATTTACTGCAATGACTGGAATTCTGTTTTTTGTTTTTTTCCTGTTTCTTAATTCATTGAGATGTAAAACATTGTCTGATATTTTAATTGGCTTCTGTGGAAGGCATTCAAGGCTACAGACACCTGCAGCTGAAAGAACCTGCACAACGGAGTCTCTTTGGAGATCTATAGTCTGTTCCTCTTCAGCCGCAGGACAGGATGGAGGAGAGCCCCAACGCGAGGACCAATGCCTGCGTCTGTGGTGACACCACATCATAACCCGCTCATAAACACACAGGCACGTTCAGGATTCTCAGGCAGATATTGATGTTACATGTAGTAATAGTGAAACTCGACAGTGTTTACACTCATGATTCCTACTTGTATGTGCCTTCCCGTATCCACAGGGGCAAGCCAGTGGCCAGAGTGTTTGAAGAAAACATTGTAGCGGATATTTCTGATGTTTTTAAAGAATCTGGAATGTGCTGCATTCATCGCCCTCCGTCCTAATCATCCCAGTGTAGCGTTGTTTAATTGAAAACAGGAATTAATAACGGACATAGACAGCTACTGTGATACAGCCGTGCATTGCCATTCAGACTGGAAAAAAAGTTAAAACAGTTCCAGGGGGTTGTACTCAGGGGGTTTTGAGACTGTTTTCTCTCAGACGAAATGCGGTAAATGTCACACAATAATTGAGAAAAAGATTACAGCCAGGTAGTCACAATTAGACACAGTTTTGCAAGACTAAAATAGTATTTGCCTGTTAAAAAATGATTCAAAAACAACCGTTGTTTTGTCTACATTACTGTGGCAGTAGTAGTTAAAATCTGTCATACTTGTGTAAAGTGTATCTTCTCTTCTGGTGTTGTTGTACAAACATACAGTAGGTGCATGAACAATCTTGACGGTAAAACACCAATTTGGATAAATCATTTTTATTTAGTTCAACTGTCAGTTGTTGTTTAAAGGCTCTTTAAATTTATCTAATAACCTGCTATTTGTTTTATTAGTCCACAATTTTGCATGTGGACAAAAAAAAGCGGAACTCTGGTTGTCAGTTTGTTTGTGTCTCTAAGCTGTTCAGCAAGGAGGGGAACGACGCGCCGGCCGCAGCACCCACAAAAGTGACAGTGCATGGAGTTCCAGGCCCCGAACCCTTTCACCGTAATGTGTGTTAATGAATACACCACGGCCAAGCAGCTCCTGGACTCTGTAAGTGTCAACGAACAGAACCGAGCCAGTTTAGACAGGCTAGCACACACCAGAACGCTGTTAAGTGCAATGAACCAAAGGTCAGGGTGCAACTACTGTAGATGAGAAGTGGAAGCACTCTGTGTGTGGTGCCATTAGGGATTCAGAGTTCTCTTGGAATTCTTGAGAAGTTGTTTTTATGAGTTCAGAAATTCTGTTTCGGTTTGGACTCTGGAAGTTCATCCGGCTTGCAAAACAGTCCTCCTCGTGGAGAATGATGTCCATCCGTTCTCGCGCTAGAAACATGCTTTCACATGCATCACATCATACTCAGCAATAAACACAGCTTTTAAATAGTCTCTTTCTGCCAGTTGTTTCCGACTACCTCCGTCAAATACTTCTGATGGAGGAGGAAAAGGCCTCTAGTGCAAGGAGCAAGAGCGAGTCAGTCAAAGAAAACGCTTCAGCAGCGCCCCCTAGCGACTATGACCGAGCGGGCCCCTGAGAGTTAGCTCACAGCTGCAGCCAGAGGAAGGATATGTGGGAAGAATATTCCTGAAAAACCAAGGAAGAGGGTTTGTGTTGCATTCATTTAATTCAAAATCTAAGGGTCAGTCCTGTTATGCAGTACCTTCTGGATTTTATAAATTTGGAAAAGAGGATAAACAACCACTGAAAAGTTTGGGTTGTAAGATTTTTATCTCTTATGCTCCCAAAGGCTTGCATTTTATTGATAATAGAAATGCAGTAAAAATACAATCATTTTGTGAATTGTTTTCACAATTTAAATGAATCATTTAAATTTAATCATTACTGTCTCGTTGGTCCGTTTAGTGTCACATGATTCCTTCAGAAATAATTCTAATATGCAGATTGCTGCTCAAGAAACATTTATTAGTTTATGTTGAAAACCATTTGCATAAACGACTTGATTGTTAATAGGATATAAAAAGCTGATAAGATGGGGAAGTAAAATAAACAACCGTTAACTGAGTTACCAATTAAAATTGCTCCCAGAGAATATATATTTTTTGTTGAAAAATCCAGTTTATTTTGAGATATTCCAAAATGTTTGATGTCAGAAAGCACCCAGAGAACAACATTCATTTCAGGTTATTTTAAAATTCACCCCATGTTAGGATATAGATTAGAACGGACCCAAAAATAAACCAAAAATTATTTCCCAATATCAACATAAACTAACCCATAACAACAGTTTACACATACAGAACTGTCATAAAAGATCCACACCCATGTTAGTTTTGTAATTCATCCAACATTTGATTGTTGATCTGTGGCTTCCCCCTGCTGGCTGATTAGCAGAACATCAGTGAGAAGAGTGCAGTGGTGGAGGGGGTGGAGGAGGGAGAGCAGCGGAGGAGGAAGACACGTTCCCTCGTGGCAGGTTCATGATGTTTCACCTGAGCAGCCTCACACTGTCATCAAAGCCCTGCGTTACAGCACCGCCCAGGACATCACTCCAGCAGCGTCAGAAAGATCCACCGCAGCTTCACTCAAACAAACATCTCATGCCTGTCACGTTAATGATCAGAAAATCTAAAGCGGCTGTGGTTCGTTGTAGACTCTTGAGCAAAGCCAAGTACTCTCTGAGCATCCAGAGCAACCCTAACCCATGTGACTACGTCATGATGAGGAGGTCAATAAAGACGCGGCTGGAAAGAGATCCTCCCTCTGCTAAACCGTGCCAGCGTGTGCTGCCGACCATGAGTGTGTGTTCCAGGCCTCAGAAGCCGCTGCGAAGGGTCGAGCTGGGAAGTTCATCCTCAAACTCAAGGCGCAGGAAACACTTATTCATTTGAGGGACTGAAGGCTTTTTTTTTTTCCGTGCACTTGCATTAAAAAAAATTCATGTGCACGCAAGATCTGAAAAAATACATTACTTAGGTGCATATTTTTCCCCAACGAAAGACCTGAAGGAACACATATCATTATTAAGCAAGCTTTGGGATCAATGTGATTATTTTTGTTGCCAAAATTCTGTTATGCTCACCAAGGCTGTATTTATTTGATCGAATATACAGTTGAACACCAGTAATATGGAAATAGTAATAGTGAACTGTTTTCTAGTGAAAAAAAAATGTACAATGGTAATTTTATTGCTGTGATCAAAAGCTGTATTTTCAGCATCATTACTCCAGTCTTCAGTGTCACATGAATCCTCTCAGAAATCATACTAATATGGCTGATTTGCTGCTCAAAAAAACATGTTCTGATTATTATCAAAGTTGTGCTGATAAATATTTTTGTGGAATTTCTTTTTAGCCGCAAGACATAATTTTTTTTTTAAATATGAATCGGGACAACATTTATTTAAAAAGTACATTTTTTGTAACGAATGTATTTATGTTCAATTTATTGGATCCTTATTTTTATTTTTTTTTGTCTAATACATCTTATGTGATCCACTCCCCATTTTTGAACTCGTAGTTTTTTTTTTTTTTTTTTTTTTGAATTTCCATCAATTGTCCTATCATGTGATTATAGAATTAAAGTGTTTTTTTTTTGTGTGTAGATTTGCACTCAAAAAGAAACATTATACATCTTTATAAAATAAAATTGTATAAATTATTTTTATCTATTTTAGGATAAAAATATAATATAAAAAAAAAAGAATGTTCCATAGACATGTTTTTTTAGAAAACCTTTTATAAGGCCTTGGAAAAGTCAAACTTCAACAATATTTTTTTTTTATTTTAATTGATTTTTATATACACACACTATAATAACTAATGATTGATTTCATTATATTAATAGCATTTTCTTCTCGCTCAGATTGCTCGTGAGGACAAGCGTAAGGGCGTGTCTTTTGCCAGTGAGTTACGGAAGCTGACCGGTCGGAGTTCGGAGCTTGACTGTGAACACGAACGGTTCAGCGGCTCACGACGTCGACACACAGTAAGGAAGAGAATGCTGCATGTCCCATGGCATGGTGCCTCTGCCAGAGGGCCTCGGAGTGAAGGAACGCTCTGCAGTGTGTGTGTGCAGTGCATGGAGCTCTCACAAGGTACTAGACACTAACTCACAACTTATTACAGAGTCAGACTAAAATCTAACAGATTGCTTTACTTGGGACACATTCAACTGGTGTCCAAAAAATGAAAATTTTATGAAAATGTACTCATCCATGCAATTGAGTTTGTCAATTGAAACAGATTTGGAGAAATGTAGCATTCCATCACTTGCTCGCCATTGGATGCTCTGCAGTGAATGGGTTGCCGTCAGAATGAGAGTCCAAACAGCTAATAAAACATCATGTTAACTGATGTTCTGGGGTGGTGTGGATTATTGTGATGTTTTTATCAGCTGTTTTTGGAGGCTCATTCTGACGGCACCCATTCACTGCAGAGCATCCATTGGTGAGCAAGTGATGGAATTTATTTTTATATATATATATTCTTTATTTTAATTCTATATTCTAAATCTGTTCCCAAGAAGAAACATTGAAATTTTCATTTTGGGTGAACTGTTCCTATGTTTGATTTAGTCAAGGTTTGATTTTGGTGTGGTATCCCAGCTGGCAGAGGACACTGCTTTGTGGAGCAGTGCTACCTGAGGTTTAGTGTTTTCTGTTATTAACTAATGTATTAATCAACAGTGCACCATGTCTTTACTCTCAGTGAAAAAAAAGATTAAGGGCATGTGATTATTTAATAGACCTCAATCAGGGTCCACACCGTATACAGTTTGCTGCAACTGATATGAGCCTGTTATTCTTGCAGCTTATGAAAAATTAGCTTAAGTTACAACATCTGAAAACACTGCATGTCTATGTCCTCACAGCCTCACTTTGATTCATGTCAACTAACACTGAATGACTGGAGTAAAGATGCTGAAAATTTCAGCTTTGCATCACAGAAAAATTAATTACATTTTGAAATGTATTCAAACAGAAACACATTCTATATTGTAATAATATTTTCACAATATTACTGTATTTTTTGATCAAATAAAAATGCAGCCTTGCTGCAAGAGACTTAAAAACATTTCAAAAATCTTACCAACCTCCGTTACCATGTGCATACAAATATTGACGATTTCTTTTAATTGAGATTCAGCGGTAATGAACTCTGCGTCAGAAATGCAAATTCAGGCTCGTTTGTGAATGTCTCTTCTCAGGTCTCTGTCGATGGGGCTGAAGGCCTGGATAGCCGAGGGACACTTGGGTTCTCCGAGCGATCGCGCCCCTGCCCCGTCCCCCTGGACCCTCCCGCTGCTGTGGAACTGGGAAGCTGCATAAATGAGTCCAGACCCAGAGCAGCACCTCTAGTGTTCACTGAGATACAGTCCAGCCTGACGGCCGCCTGAGCTCGTCCCGTGCAGAACACGATGGCCTGGGTGAAGTGGGCTTGCTGATGGGTCGAAGACGGCTTCAGTCTCTTCAGCACGTCACCGGATGTCAGATGAAGGCAGTTTCTCCTCACTTCTAAACTTCTTTTCCTTTTTTTAACACAGTACTGTAAGTGAATGCATCTGTATGCATTTCATTTTTTATTTGTGGTTTTGCACATTACCTTGAAGTCCAGCTATTCTGAAAGCTTTTTAAAAACTTTATTTACATCCCTTTTTTGGATTTGCTGAAATGAAATCAAGCAGCATAATGCGCCCAGCACGTTAGTGTAACACTATCCTTTTTTGTTTTTGTTTTTAGAAGCAAAATTATTGACTTTCAATCTTTAGGATTACTTTTCTGAATGTAAAATATGGCTTTGTGATTTGTTTCGAGTTCACAGCAATTGATGCACAAGATGTTTGTAGAAAGATGCAAAGGCAGATTTGTTCTGCATATTTTAGCAGCTAATATAATTTGATGGCTTTCATAGCACACGTCCTGCACTGCATTTTAATGACCAACAGCAAAAAAAATGCAAGCTATTGAGTGGGTACCTTTCTGTAATAACTGCCTCGAATCTATTTACAGTATTACAAGCATTTGAAGAAAACGTCACTTTTAAATGTTGTTTTTTAAAATGTTACTGATTTCTTTATTTTATTATAGCTAGTAATTTTTTATATATTTTTTTTCTTTTTGCACTTTTTTTGTTTTGTTTTAATTCCCTCTTTTGCAGCAGCAGATGCAAAAATATTTATTTCAAAAGTATTTTTTTCTAGCATTTATGGAGAGCTTGAGATCTTCATGGGAACTGCAGTGCTTGTTTGGGAATATTTTAATTTTAAAATCAATACATTAGAGATATATGTCCCATATGACCTCTGTAATTATTGAAAGCCAGTTCCCTTTTTGTGTTAAATTAAATTTTGCTGTAATATATTCATGTGATTTCTAAATCACTGCATAGCAGTTTGAATCACCTAAAGCTTTCCTTTCTTTATTTTCTTTAACTTTAAGTGGTCCATGTTTCTTTCTTGAAGTGAAATCTTTCATAATTTATTGAACGTTTACTAGCCCAGGTCGGCTGTGCTTTTCCAGATGTGTACATATGAACGAGAGTACATAATTATGAAATCTGCATTAATTTATTTTTAAGGCCATGACATGTTCCTCCAGCCTGTCCGTACTGTATTCATGTATAATGTTTGTATTTTTGTAATTTAGATTTTTTTAGCACTGTCTTCAAAGATATTAAATATTTTGACATTTAAGTGACTGTAGGCACCATTGAGTGTATTTTATTTGTGGTCCACTACAGCATTGTCTTTTCAATGTATATTTCCCATCGCTTTGTTTGGAAACAAGCAATTGTTTAGTGGTGACACAATACTGTTATTTTCGTTCAGGTGATAATTACTCTAAGAACTACCCCATCTGTTTGGAGTCCAAAACATGTTGACCTTTCTACTAGTGATGGTTTTCAGCACACGTAAAGCTCTATAGGAATGTAATCATCAATATTGTGATGTCAATATTGGTTTATTTGTTTACTTGAAACCACTGAATCAACCGCATTCATCAAATAAAGTGTTGAAAAAAAACCCATGTTTGGGTGAAACTGTTACTTTTACATCAGTGCACATGACAAAGACTCAAAGACTGCCTGTATCTTGGAGCATTTATTTTACACACAACTGACACAAAACAGCTTTTCAGCTCTTAATTTGCAGTCATTCGTGTTTCCTGCTGTGTTTGTTGTGATTGTGAAAGTCTAGACTCGTCAGCTCCGCTCTCGTTCTGAAAGAGCCAGCATTAATCAGAGTCTTTAGCTCAGAATCTAAAAACGCATCACGATTGTGAAATGTTCCTGCAACACGAGAAATAAAAATTTAGAAGATAAAACTACACGCCAAAAGAACTATTTTAAAACATTGTTAGTTTGATGGAAAGACCTTTTTCTTTGAGGGGGGGTCCTGCAACAGGAGGGTTGAGAGCTCATGATCCTTTAACACTGTTAGTCTTCAAACAGCTGCACTGGGGTCCTGAGAAATGCAATGAAAAATATCGTCCACAGCCATCTTACTCAAAATGAACCACTGAAAAAAGAGGCGGCTGCCTCTGTACCTTCTGCCTGAGCTCCATGCTGAGGAGCACCTGAGCCTTCACTAGGAGCGCCTTTCCCCTCAGATGAGCAGCTGCCAACTTCCTCACCATTAGGGTGTGTGATAGTGTTCCATCTGAAAGAACAGAACTGATTACAGCCTTTTGGCTTCAAAATAAATTCATTTAGGCTTGCCACTATAATTTGTTTGTTTTATACATGTAGTAGTATTTTTTTGCATACCTGTTCTGAATACCATTCATTTTGAAGAATTTGTTGAGGTATGAGAGAAAATAAATGTTTGTAATGTCTATAAATGTTTCATTTTATTGACCAGTATTTCACATTATTTCTGAATGAAATAATGTTTTTTCTCTCAACAATTCAATTTTGACCTAACTTACAGTAAGGTGCAACTAATTTTGTTTTTATGTGTTTTTAATGTTTTAATCTGATTGTCGGTGACTGAGTTGTAGACACCTTCAGTAAGTGAAGCTCCCACAAGTGCCGTGTTCTGAGGGTTGCGTACTCGGGCACATCCAGCTCTGGCAGATAACACACCGCTGCCCTGCATTTCATTATCCAGCAGGATGTCACACTTAGGGAAGGTCTACACAAAAACCACACACAAAATATCTCATTCACATACACATTCAGCTCAGAAAGCACAAAGATGAAGGAGAGGCAGGCGTTACTGGCTCACATGCATCAGCGCCCTGTTGGCCGCCAGGATGCCCACACTGAGTCATGCAGCAGGTGCAGACTGAGCGTGCTCAGTCTCTTCAGGAAGCCCTGCGCCCTCTGCAGAGTCACCTGCTTCCTGCGTTTGGTCAGCAGGACGTCCAGAACACTGCAGCACGATCGCCGTGTCCTCGTTCCTTCCTCCTGCAGCCCATGCAAGACAACAGAACATGTGTGTAAAAAATTTTGAATACTGCATAAAACATTTACAAATCCCATCTGATGTGTTCAAGAGAACAAAACCTTCACTTCCTGACACAGAGCTTCAACTTATCAAACACAGCAACAAATGCAATCATGCAAAACAAGCCTGGGAATTAATCGTAGCAAATCATTTTAAGGACATTTTTATGGAAACCCTCTTTCTCTGCCACCAGAACTTGTGACTTTTCCTCTCACAATTCTAATTCGGAATTTTTATCTCACAGTTCTGCATTTATATTACAATTCTGACTTTTAGTTTGTTAGAACTACAGAGTTTAAATCTCAAAATTCTGTTTCTGTTTTTCGTTTCCACCACGGAATAAAGGTAACTGTGAGAAGAATTTGTGAGTGTCCCTGCATGTGCAGAACAAAGAGACGCTGGAGATCTCACCTGCGTGCAGCGTCAGCAGAGTTTTGTATAAGTGGTTGTAGAATTTTCAAAGGGTCGATGTTGAGGACGTCACCTGTTGCAAACAGACATGTATTTTAGCTCAGGGAGGACGAGATGTTTGCGAAACCAGAGCTGTGGTGGCACTGACCTTGTCCTGAGAGGATGTGGAAGGATGTGAGGATGCAGTGAAGGCTCGCGCGATATGTCAGATCCTGAGAGAAAGCCAAACGCTGAGATGTTAATGTTGTTAAATGTGACGTGAAGCAGGCGCTCCTGGTGGAAACACTTACACCTGATGTGATGAGGCCGTACAGCACCGATAACAAATCATCGAAGAACTCCAGGTTGATCAAATGAGCAAACCTGCAAGAAAACAGTTTGAAGCATGTTAATCAAGAACACAGAGAATGCTTTATTACAGTGTAATAACACTATAATAAAGCAGCTACACACATCATGTGGGCTCTTACCATCGCAAGACCTTCTAAAACGGAGGGCAGTAAGATGGACTTCTGAGCTTTCTTCAGTATTCTGAAGTAGATGAGGAACACAATGTTCAGCGTCTCTGTGTGCTGGAATAAAACGATGGGCCAAAGTGAATACACATTACATTAGCTCCTGCAATAACACATTCACACACGAGCTCTCCATCCAAGACTCACCAATTTAATTTTCTTGTCCTTGCTCTCTGAAGCCTCAGCTTCTAGAAGCTCTTTCTGTAGCTTCTCCTCTGCTTTTTTCCACTGTGTGGGACGAGAAGATTTGATCAAGGTCACAGTGGTGACTGAAGAAATGATGCTAAAAATGAAGCTTTGCATCACAGGAATGAATTATCAGTTAAATTACATTCCAATAGAAAACAGTTCTTTTAAATGTCATTGTTTTGACTATTTTTCAACAAATAAATGCATTCTTGGCGAGCAGAAGAGACTACTTATGACCTAGAAAACTTCAAATCATGACATTTATGTGAAATAACACTCAGCCCCAGTTCAAACCTTCCGCTGCATCCTGGACAAATTTGTCCGCTTCTCTCTTGAGGACATGAACTTCTTTTTTGGCGCAGTATCTTCTGTATCTTTCCCCATTTCCACTTCTTTTATTCTCAACAGAGAAGACAGTTCAGCACCTGTGTGTTCACGGCACAACACCTCAGCAAAAAAATCAGCCATTCAAACACTCAAAAATCATCACAAACTTAACACATGGCTTAAGTCACAGTCTAGAAAATGATACCTTGACCCTTGCGGATTTAGTTTGACGTGAGCCAATAGAATCAGAGAATTTATCAGAAGTGCAACTTCTTCTACACTATAGTAAACTTTACTTTCATGGGTTTTTTCTTTATATAAATATTATTTGTGTTGTTGCAATATACAAACACTCCTAGACCAGCGTTAATACAAGACTAACAAAACACTAAAACCATAAAAAACAGATCATTACTTGAAATACACTACTTTAAATAAATATTTTGATTAAGTAATAAATTAAAAATAAAGTATGTAAAACCTTAATACAAAAAAACCAAACATATTTTAGCTACTTTTTCAAGCCAACATTTCTCATTTTCAATTATGGTTTAACTGAAATTAAATAACCAAAACATAACAAAATTACTAGATAATTTTAACTAACTAATTTATTATGAAACACATAATTCAAAGTAAGATTAATTAAAAACATAAATAATAATTTTAGGGTTACAAGAACTCTATAAAATATCATTTTAATACGTATGAAAGGTGCTGTATGTAGGATTGACAGCGAGTGGTTGAACTAGGTATTGCAGTCCAAATTCCAAAATATTGGAGAGGGTTTTTTTCACATGGCTACTCCTCCTCAGACTTGACAGACGCAGGTTGCGCAGATTGATTGATGTCACAAACAGGAACAAGCGCACTTTGACGATGAATGAAACGAAAATGCGCTGTGTTTCCTGCCACAACTGGCAACCCAGGGTGCCGAAAAATTAACAATTGGAGTTAACTAACAGTGGGCGGTAGTCACACAGAACCAAAACAAAAACCGACATTCCGGCCCTGAACGCACATTTTCAAAGAGAGAAAAACTGACTTGTTATGCTTTAGTAGAGTTCAAAATCTTTACATACAGCGACTTTAATATATATATTTTATTATTTATTTAATATAGCGAATATGTGCTCCTGTAGCTCAAGTGGTAGCGCCATTGCGTTAACAAGCGCAAGGTTGGGGGTTCAATCCCCGGGGAACACCTGATAGGTAAAAATTGATAGCCTGAAGGCACTGGAAGTAGCTTTCTTTGGATAAAAGGTCCTGCTAAATGCATAAAATTTAATTTAAAATGTAAATTTAAATTTAAAAATTTTATAATAAAAACTACATAAAAATACTACTACTACTAATAATGACACCGTAATTTTTAAAACAACTTTTTTTCACAAATTATAACAATATAGTCAACATCTGACCATGTTCTGAAAGAAAAGCACAACATGTTTCACAAGTTTTAAAAAAGCACTGTCTTTCAAACTTTTTAAACTGTCCTTTCAATCATTTCAATCATTTTCGGTCATGTACATTTTGTCGTCTGTTCTGTACAGCACTGACAGTGTTAAGAAGCTCTTGTACCTCAGGTTTGACGTTGTAGTTTCCCTGCCCTGGACCATGCCTGAGATGACCATTCACCACGGCTAACGAGGCCTGGGCCCAGTTTATCCTGCTTCAGCAGTTTGCTGACGGCTCACACAGCACATCTCAGACACTTCGGACTGTGAGCGCAAACACAGCATCCAACCGATGAGCAAATCTCCAAATGTTGACGTCTTTCCAGCAATATCGCTAGCAGACTGACCTTCTTGACAGAGTCGCGCATCAGAGGACCACCATGACTACGATGTTGTTGTGAAAATTGCGAAGTGTGCAGAGCTACCCAGGAGATCACAGATGCACCGGAACCAACATGGCCACTTCAGCAAGACCTTTATAACTCTGAAGAGACACGGCCTGACTTCCTCGGTCTGCTTTCTTCTGCTTCCAGTCTGAAAACAGCATCAGATGGCCGTGGATGAGAACCAATGGGCTGATGGGCCGGTAAGAGCAACAGAGCGCACTTGATTGTACTTTGACTGTCTGTTCCAGATCTTCCAAGTAAAACTAATACTGGCTGACGAGACCCTCCTCAAACTCCCTCAGCTGCTAGCGTCTCTCTTTTTTACCTGGAGGAAGAACAGAAAATGCCCTTAAATGGGTCATTTATTTCTTTGCATTTTAATATTGTTTTCTTTCTGGGTCCGTGATCCAAAGAGTTCCCTTCTGATGAGCATTCTTCACTCTCACTGTTAAAAACAATCAGCTCTGTTTTTGCTGCTGAGCTTTTTATGTGTCTAACCCTGCCTTCTCAGGACTGAAAATAACCATCACCTTTTCAAAAGAAAAACAGGGTCATCAGCAGTTTTTAAAACTCATATTGAAGACTTTAAAGACATGCACGAATATAAATTTAACACTCTATAACATTACCAATCAAATCTCAGACAAAACAAACACTTGTCAGATTCTTGCAAAAAGGTAACTGCAAACTCAAATTCACTGATGTTAGTATATGTCTGTAGTGTAATATATCAATACACACACTTATAGAGATTGATTGATATTGGATTGTGCCCATACAAATATATATTTGTTTAAACAGAAAGACAACACAAACTAATATAACGTTCTTATATAATAATATAATATGCGTTCAATAAGCAGCAGTCCAGGAAGAAGCTTGTCAAGGGTTTACCTTGATGCTAAATGTTAAATTACAGCTTAGTAGGCACTCAAAAATCTTCAACAATGACCAGAATTTTTTTTATTATATACAGCCGGACTCTTATTTTGAAACGCTGATGCTTTAAAATCTCACTCAGAAAGAAATTCCAAATATGCATTCTTACCACCCAGGTTCAATATATTACAATATAAACACCATAAAGTAAAGAATGCATTTCATCAGCAGTAGTTTGCCATAAAATGTATGATATTGATTGATTGCGAATTGCTCTGAATGTGTGACAGTGCTGCAGTGAGACTTTGAACGTGCATTAAATCATCGCTATTAAATTTTTTTTTTTGCAATTCTCCAAATTGAAGACCTCCTAAAACCATAATCTGAGATATTTTTTCATAAGCACATGTGGGAGCCTTCAAAGTGTGCTAGCCAGAAATGTGACGGTGTGCATTCATGTCTGTCATCAGAAAACCCAAGCAACTTCCTGATTGCTCTTGCAGCTCAGTTTCAAGAAAAGCTTGTTTTGGACTAAAATAGCTTCAACATATTTTCACAAAGGGTGAAGGGGAATCTAATTTAACAGTGGGGCACTGCACCTTTGCAGCTTTCTCCTCTTCCGTCAGCGGTCGGATTCGATACGACGGCACAATGTCCCTTAAACAGACCTCCAGGAGGGAAACCATGACCAGCTTTCTGACGTGGGGGGGGGGGGGGGTGACGGCGACGCACTGGTTCCCGTCTCCATCAGCATGGCCCTCACCTCCTTCAGCTTCTTGATCTGCGACAGGGAGGAAGGTCATCATACATGTGGGCCCACAGTCCAGATCAAAGCCAGAAGATGACTGTGAAGGGCTGTCTTACATTGACGTTGGATCTGCGAGCACTGCAGACGACAGACTTGCCAATGTGCAGTTTTCTTCTACGTCAGCTTTGCTGAGCGCGAAGCTCTAGCTGCTCCTGAGGAGGTTAACAGTGAACGATCTCGGGTTCCTCCTCTGATATTTTTTTAAAAACAAAATCAAAAATATATAACAGTACAGGTCAAAAGTTTTGGAAACATTACTATTTTTAATGTTTTTGAAATGTTTCTTCTGCTCATCAAGCCTGCATTTATTTGATCAAAAATACAGAAAATTAAAAAACTTAATATTGTGAAATATTAATTACAATTTAAAAATAATTGTTTTTAAATTTATCATACTTTAAATTATCATTTATTTCTGTGATGCAAAGCTGAATTTTTTAGGATCATTATCACATGATCCTTTAAAAAATCATTCTAATATGATGATTCATTATCAAAGTTGGAAACAGTTCTGCTGCTTAATATTTTTTCAGACCAAAGTTATACTTTTTAAGGATACTTTGATGAATAAAAAAAAAGAAGCTATGTTTTTAAAAATATAAATATTTTGTATAGAACAATATACACTACCTGGTTCAGTACCTTTGGGGTCAGTAATTTTTTTTTTTTTTTTTAAATAAAATTCATACTTTTATTCAGCAAGGATGTGTTAAATTGATAAAAAGTGATAGTAAAGAAATATATTATTAATATATATATTATTTAGAATTTTTTTTTTTTGTTGGAATAAATGCAGTTCTTTTAACCTTTTTATTCATCAAATATATTAGACAGCAGAACTGTTTTCCAAACACTCATAATAAATCAGGAATATTAGCATGATTTCTAAATGATCATGTGATAGACTGGATGTTACATGTGACATCTGAAAGGCTGGAGTAATGATGCTGAAAATTCAGCTTTGCATCACAGGAAAAATTATTTTTTTAAAGTATATTCAAATAGAAAACCTATTATTTTTAAGTTGTAATAATATTTCACAATATTACTGTTTTTTCTGTTATTTTTGATCAAATAAATGCAGGCTTGGGCTGAGCATAGAAGAGACTTCTTTCAAAAACATTTAAACATAGTAATGTTTCCAAACTTTTGACCTGTACTGTAGATATGTAATAATACGTGTAATAAAACCCCTGCATGACATTGAGTAAAACGATAACCCACATCAGAGAACTATGAACAATGCCAATGTTGTAGCTAAATGATCCAAAATATTAACTAATATAGTGCAATCAAAAGGATTTTCGAGTTTGGAAATTTCATTGGCAACGAAAACTACCACAGCACTTTCAGAAACACACCCTTGAGATTAAAGCCAATTTACAAGGTTGCATTTGAAAAAATACAAGAAAAGTCCACACACCGGTCCACCTTGATTAAACTCATCCCTGGTCGACTGAGCTGTCCTCCTCTTCCTCTGCCTCCGGCAAAAACTAGATGGACAGCACAATCAGACAAAACTTAACCAAATCCTTCCCAGCATTCACTGAAAAGTCACGGGCGGTTGAACACACACACACACACACACACAGTCCACAACACACACACAACACAACACCACACACATCACCCACACATTCCACACACCACACCAGGTTTCTCCATGCTCTGATGTGGGATCAGGCCGCTCTTGTCTTTGATGGGCAGCAGAGGGATGAGCTCCTTCTCTTCCTCCTGCTGCATACTCTGGGCATCTTCTCATGTACTTCTTCACCGGTTGCTGCTCGGACTTGCGCTTTTGCATTGTACTGGAGGTGCTGCAAAGAAAAGAGGAGCAAGCTATGATCATCAAAACAGAACCAGTATCAGCGGACGCTTAATCGCATAGAGTGCACCTGACCAGAGAAGAAATCTAAATGTTTTTAAGCGTGCTGCTGCTCTCTCGCTGCTTACCAGGATGAGTATGTCTCCTGAGTTCCCGGAAAGGAAGCTTTCGCCGAGTTTTTGCCATGGCGTGCCTGATCTGTTCCAGGTCATCGTCGTCCATCATGTCTACAGGCAGAGACTCCAGGAACTCCTCCCGTCCTCCTCGTCCTCCCCTTCTGTGTATGATACATCCAGTATTACAGAAACTATCCTAATAAACTAGCATGAGAAGTTCATATGAGCCGTTTCTCTCACCGGTTTCATTTCATTGATAGCGCTCCAGGGGTTTGAGGGTCTTATGGGAGGACATCGGTAAATGGCCTGCCGAAGTTTACAGCCGCGATCAGATGGTTCTTTGCGTTGTTTCTTATAAGCTGAGCTCTGATCGCTTAAACTCGCCGATTCTTTCAGCTTGTTCGGCGGCTAGGCTTCAGATTGCTGGCTTAACTAAGTTTGCAGACAGTTTTCTGAAGCTAGTCGCTTCTTATCATTACCTTGTTCCTTTTGGACAAGCCTTGTGATGAAAGATTCATACTAAGCACAGCTACAGCTAATGCATGCTAGTGTATGCTACAACAGATACATTCACAGGACTCTTTAATGACAGATGTGAAACAGAATTAAGAGGCTGGCTTGTTAATATCATAATTCCCAAAATGTGATTTTTCACTACGTTTTCCAATCAGAGAGTCTATCATCAAAAATTACATATTTTTAAATAATTTTGCTTCTAATGTTTTAACTTAAATACACGCAATAACTGAAAATCTGTATAAAATGAGCTTACTTTACATAGAAATAAAGTGTTCAGATAAAACCCTGGCATATAAGTTTAGTACAACAGAATCCTCTCACAGATATAAAATAATTACAATAAAAAATGATGACTGGAACTACTCAAAGTTATAAAATACCCCAGAGTTAACTATAGTATGTTGATTATCGACAGTCTACGACACGTGATACGAGTTGACTAGCAGGGGTTTATGCTAGTACACAATAATATGCAGGGATAAAAACTAGTACAGTATAATGATAAACAATAACACAGGGTTGAAAAGATTTTGTAAAACGGGGTTAAACTAGTACATTGTGATAAAGAGTAAAGGTTAGACTAGCATTGACCGAGCCAAAAGTTTTGACGTAATACATAAAAACAAGGTTGGTTCAATCTCAAGGGACACACTCATCCTAGTGAAGTGAGGAACATGGCTAACAGAGATATTTAAACCTAACTGTCACTCTACGTCGCCCGCTTGCGTTTGCGTATTATTTACAGATTAAACTTATCTTCTTACGCGGACCATCATATTGATCTGGTGATCCGACCTCAACATAGCGAAGACGTTTCAAATGTGTAACGTTTAAATCAGTTTATTAAAAAAAGTGTAAGTATCCACATCTTCGCACATGCACCACGTGGACAGGAAGTAAACTAAGGGAGGATGCCGCATGAATGGAGAGACAAGCACGTTGCGTTGCCTTGTGCCGGAGCGCACCACACCCCATAGCTGAGTCGATCCGGATGAGACACGAACGCACTTGAGAAAGACAAGCACGAAAAGCTATAAAAAATAACGCATAAAGATATAGTTTCTAAAAAAATTTTCTCGATAATTAAAGAATAGACATGAGTCCCACACCAACAGCGATAACAATGAAGGCACAGGGAAAAAAATATCGTTTGAAATCACTTTCAGAACGATTTTTTTTTTTTTTTTTTTTCAGCAGTGATGCAAACTCGACGCCATCAAACATCCTGCTCGAGGGTCGAGAATTTAAAAGACGACGCGCGTGCGCATATCTTTCTTGGATGTGACGGGGCTTTACAACTCTTAGATTCAGTCTTTATCATATTTAATATTTTTTATATAATTTACTTTTAATAATTTTAAACATTTCTAATCATTTATATGTATTTATTTTTATAAAGCGCTGAAAAATGGAATGCCTTAAAGCTTTCTGATTAGCAAATTGCTGGCTGGGTTGATTCAAATTGTTAAAAATTACAACTATATTAATAATTTTTTATACTGTAAATATACTGTATATATAGCAAAAGCAAGTCATAACCCGAATTTAAAAAGAAAACAACAACTATAATAAGTTTTAGATTTATTTACACATTTGAATTTTGTGGTGCAATACATGTCACCTATTTACACTTCATCTTCACTCAAGTATTGAAAACTGTACAATAAACCAGGAGTGTAGAAAACAAACCAAGAATGAATGACAAAATTTTACATTTTTCATCAAGATACAACTTTACTAAAAATCAAAAAATTTTTCTGAGACCCAGTATTTACACACATTTTGGGGCCCTAAATCCATGACAAACAATGCATTCGGTCAAAAAAATTGAACAGAAATCAAACATTACACATTTTATTATTACACCACACATTCTTATAATATAACTGGCAAATGTCAGTTCATTTTAGAATTTGTAGCTTAAGTACACAATTCTCTGAATGCATTTTTTCACATACGGGTCTTACTAACA
>NW_024873009.1:0-6935 GCF_018340385.1 Cyprinus carpio | reverse complement strand
GGGCAGCGATAGCTCTGTGCTTGGTGGGCCATCCTGAAACGTTTTCTTGTGTTAGAACCATAGGCACCTAGAAGAGAGGAGGGAAGTACAAATACATAAGCTTTGGATTATTGCTACTGCAACTTTCTAGTAATGTGAGGAGGGAAGAGTACGGCAGAGCGGTTAGGATTGCTACTGTTGGGTATTATTGGTAGGAGAAACAAAAAATACAGCGGTGGCGATGAGTTGGATTAACAAGGTGACCTGCGGTTTTAGATTAGCACTGTTAGTCGGACTCCCAGGGCTAATGGGCGGATAAATAAGCTAATTGTTTCGATGATAATTAGTACTGGGATCAGTGGAATGGGTGTTCCTTCTGGTAGTAGGTGTCCTAGGGGCAACTGTTGGTTGATTTCGTATCCCAATAATTACAGTAGCGAGTCATAGAGGCACGGCAAAAATCCCATATTGAGTGATAGTTGTGTTGTGGGTGTGAAAGGTATAAAAACGGTAGTAAGCCAAGCATATTAATTGTAATTAGGAAAATTATTAATGAGGCTAGTAGTAGTGCTCATTTATGTGCCTCCTACATTTCAGTGGTAGTATTAGTTGGTTATAAAAATCGGTTTGATAAATCATCCTTGGATCGTGATGAGGACCGGTTATTAATTCATCGAGCTGGTGGGCGGTTGGGTAAAGTACTCAGGGTAGTGCGATTGCGATAGCAATGAGGGGAATTCCTAGATATGAGGGCTTGCAAATTGGTCGAAAAAGCTTACTATCATGGTCAGTCTCAGGATTCAGTTTTGTGTTTTTCAGCACTTTACTGGGGTTGGTTCATTTGGCGTGAAATATGGCTTAAGATTTTAGTTTGAATAATAGTTAAGAAAATACAATTAGTCAAGAAAATACTAAATTGCGAATCAAGGGCCGGGGTTTAATTTGTGGCATTTCACTAGAGGTGGTCGGGAATCACCAAATCTTTTGGCTTTAAAAGGCCAACGCTTTGTCCAATATTTAGCTTCCTAGCGAGGCGTCTTCTAGTATTAATGAGGATCAGTTTTCCGAAGTGTTCGAGAGGTACTGCTTCAACTACAATTGGTATAACAGCTGTGAATTAGCTCCACAAAAATTTCAGAGCATTGTCCGTAAAAACACCCCCTGGGGAGTGAGGCAATAAAGGCGGCTTGATTCAGTCGTCCTGGGACTGCGTCCATTTTTTACGCCAAAGGGATGGAACAGCTCAAGAATGTAGCACGTCTTCAGCAGATACTAGGACACGGACTGGGGATTCTATTGGAACAACTATTCGGTGGTCTGTTTCCAGAAGTCGGAATTGTCCGGGGGCAAAGGTCTTGGGTTGGTACTATATAGGAGTCGAATCCTAGATTTTCATAGTCTGTATACTCTCGTAACTTCAGTATCATTGGTGTCCTATTGCTTTAATTGTCAGGTGGGGGTCGTTAATTTCGTCTATAAGGGTACAGGATGCGTAGGGAGGGCAGGGCGATTAGTACTAAAATGACGGCTGGTAGAATGGTTCATACGATTTCGATTTCTTGGGAGTCTAGAATATATTTATTAGTAAGTTTAGTTGATACCATTGCAGTAATAATATATAACACTAAAAGTGCTAATTAGGAGCACAATTATTAATGCGTGGTCGTGGAAGTGAAGAAGTTCTTCTATAACGGGTGATGCCGCGTCTTGAAATCCTAGTTGCGTTGGGTGTGCCATTAAGTCTTGGGGTTAAGACATGCAGGGATTTAACCTACGATTTCACCTTGACAAGGTGATGTAATTTACGTTTTACTAATGTCTTTAGAAGGAAGTGACAGAGTGGTTATGTGGCTGGCTTGAAACCAGCATATGGGGGTTCAATTCCTCCCTTTCTCGTTAATTTTGATTGAATTTGAACGAATGCTGGTTCCTCGTATGTGTGATAAGGAGGAGGCCAGCCGTGAAGTCATTCTACATTTGTTGCTGTTAGTTCTACAGATAGTACTTCTCGTTTAGCGGCGAAGGCTTCTCATAGGATAAATAGGAATATGATTACTGCTACTAGGGGAAATTAGCGATCCAATGGATGATACTGTATTTCACAGGGCGTAGGCATCTGGATAGTCGGAGTATCGCCGTGGCATACCGGCTAAGCCTAGGAAGTGTTGTGGGAAGAACGTGAGGTTAACTCCAATAAAACTAACTCCAAAGTGGATTTTTTGTTCAGGTGCTGTGGAGAGTATATCCAGTTAATAGGGGGAATCAATGCACAAAGGCTGCCATAATAGCAAATACAGCACCCATTGATAGTACATAGTGGAAGTGTGCTACTACGTAGTAAGTGTCGTGAAGGACAATATCAAGTGATGAATTGGATAGGACGATCCCTGTGAGTCCCCCCTACTGTGAATAGGAAAATAAACCCTAGAGCCCATAGTATTGGTGTTTCTCATTTAATGGATCCTCCGTGGAGTGTGGCTAATCAGCTAAATACTTTTTACACCTGTTGGAATTGCGATAATTATTGTTGCGGATGTAAAATATGCTCGAGTATCTACGTCTATTCCAACAGTGAACATGTGGTGAGCTCACACAATAAACCCTAGTAGACCGATGGCCATCATGGCTCAGACCATTCCTATGTAACCGAACGGTTCTTTTTTTGCCTGAATAATAGGCTACAACATGGGAGATGATACCGAATCATGGGAGGATGAGAATATAAACTTCTGGGTGGCCGAAGAATCAGAATAAGTGTTGATAAAGGATTGGGTCTCCTCCTCCTGCCGGGTCAAAGAATGTGGTATTAAGGTTTCGGTCTGTTAGGAGCATTGTAATTCCTGCGGCTAAAAAACAGGTAATGATAGAAGGAGCAATACGGCGGCGGTTACAAGCACGGATCAGACGAACAGGGGTGTTTGGTATTGAGAGATGGCTGGGGGTTTCATGTTGATGGTTGTAGTAATAAAGTTGATTGCCCCTAGAATTGATGAAACACCTGCTAGGTGAAGTGAGAAAATTGTTAGGTCTACTGATGCTCCTGCGTGGGCTAAGTTCCCTGCAAGAGGTGGGTATACGGTTCATCCTGTTCCAGCTCCAGCTTCAACACCAGAAGAAGCTAGGAGTAGAAGGAATGATGGGGGTAGTAGTCAGAAGCTTATGTTATTATATTCGTGGGAATGCTATGTCTGGGGCTCCGATTATTAGTGGTACAAGTCAGTTTCCAAATCCTCCAATAAGGATAGGCATTACTATAAAGAAAATTATTACAAAGGCGTGGGCAGTGACGATAACGTTATAAATTTGGTCATCACCTAGAAGCGACCCGGGTTGGCTAAGTTCGACCCGAATGAGGAGGCTTAAGGCGGGTTCCTACTATTCCGGCTCAGGCACCAAATACAAGATAAAGGGTGCCAAATGTCTTTGTGGTTGGTAGAGAAGAATCAGCGCGTGATTGCCACAGGTAGGGTAGCCCGAGTGCTTAGGCGGTGGGTTGTAGCCCCGAAGACAGAGGTTTTTGAGTCCTCTTCCTATCAGCTCCGTGGTGAAGAACACATTGGATTGCAAATCCGAAGACGCAGATTAATATTCTGCCGGGGCTTTTCCCGCCTTACTGAGTTAAACGGCGGGAAAAGTAGATGGATGCTCGCTGGCTTGAGCGTTTAGCTGTTAACTAAAAGTTTGTAGGATCGAGGCCTTCCCATCTAGTAAGGCCTTAGCTTAATAAAAGTGTCTGATTTGCAATCAGGAGATGCAAGTTAATATCTTGTAGGCCTTAATCAGGGATTAGAAGATTTTCACTTCTACTTAAAGCTTTGAAGGCTTTTGGTCTAATGTTATCCTAAATCCCTAGGTGGTTAGTATTAGGATAGCTGGGGCTATTGGTAGGAGTCCGAGGGCGGCTGTGGTAAATAGGGCTAAGGGTAGAGAGGTTTGGGTTGTTTGGGTTCGTCAGGGGGTTGTTGAGTTAATCATATTGGGGGAAATAGTCAGTGTTATTGCGTAGCATAGGCGTAGGTAGAAGTATAGGCTAATTAGGGCGGTTAGGGCTATGGCTGTGGCAATAATTGGGAGGTCTTGTTTTGTTAGTTCTTGTAGAATTAGTCATTTTGGTATAAATCCTGTTAATGGTGGTAGGCCTCCTAGTGAGAGTAGGACTAGGGCAGTTGTTGATGTCAGGATAGGGCTTTTTGATCAGGTTGTTGCGAGTGTGCTGATTTTGGTTGTTAGTGATATTTTTAGGGTCAGGAATGCTGCGGAGGTTATGATAATATATGTTCCTAGTGCAATTAGGGTGAGTTGTGGGGCGTATTGGATTACAATAATTATTCATCCTATGTGTGCGATTGAAGAGTAGGCCAGGATTTTTCGTAGTTGGGTTTGATTTAATCCCCCTCTCCTCCAACTAATGTGGATGAAATTCCTAATAGTGTTAGTAGCAGTGGGTCGATGGTTTGTGCTGTTTGGATAATAAGCGCGAATGGGGCGAGTTTTTGGTCGGTGGATAAGATGAGTCCTGTTAGCAGGTCTAATCCTTGTAGAACTTCTGGTATTCAGAAGTGTATTGGTGCAAGTCCAATTTTAAGTGCTAAGGCAGCTATAAATATTGTGCTGGCGATGGGGTTCGACAGGTCATTGATGCTTCATTCTCCTGTTATTCAGGCATTTGTTGTGCTTGCGAACAGGATTATTGCCGCGGCGGTGGCTTGGGTTAAGAAATATTTTGTAGTTGCTTCTACTGCACGAGGGTGGTGATGTTGTGCCATTAGGGGGGTGATTGCTAGCGTATTAATTTCTAGGCCCATTCAAGCTAGGAGTCAGTGAGAGCTAGCAAAGGTTAGGGTGGTTCCTAGCCCTAGGCTGGATAATAGGGTTGCGAGTACATATGGGTTCATTGGCGGAGGAGGGACTTTAACCGTCATGTTCGGGGTATGGGCCCGAAAGCTTTATTAGCTGACCCCGCCTTTAGAAAGTGGTGTAAAGGAAGCACCAAGAGTTTTGATCTCTTGAGTATGGGTTCAATTCCCTTCTTTCTAGGAACTGAGGGGATTTTAAACCCCTGAAATTCACTCTATCAAAGTGGTCCTTAGGTGCTCAGGCACAGTTCCTTAATTATAGTTGTGGAGGGAGCCCTGCTAGTGCAATTGGTAGGGCAGTGTGTCATAGTACAAAGGCGAGTGTGAGGGGAAGGAAGTTTTTTTTTCATACTAAGTGTATTAGTTGGTCGTATCGGAATCGTGGGTACGAGGCTCGTACTCATAGGAATATAATAGAGAGTAGTGCGGCTTTAGTTATGAGATTAATTGTCGTAAGTTCTGGTATGCTTGGAATATGTGAGGCTCCTAAAAATAGGACGGCTGAGAGGGTGTTTATTAGAAGGATGTTGGCGTATTCGGCTAGGAAGAAGAGTGCGAAGGGTCCTCCTGCATATTCTACGTTGAAGCCGGATACCAGTTCTGATTCTCCTTCTGTTAGGTCGAATGGTGCTCGGTTTGTTTCGGCTAATGTTGAGATATATCATATTGCGGCTAAAGGTCAGGCAGGGATGAGAAGTCAAATGCTTTCTTGGGTGATGTTAAATGTTTGTAGGGTATATCCTCCTGAGAAGATAATTACGGATAAGAGGATTAGTCCTAGGCTAACTTCATACGAAATTGTTTGGGCTACGGCCCGTAGGGCTCCGATTAATGCATATTTTGAATTTGATGCTCATCCTGACCCTAGGATTGAGTATACCGCAAGGCTTGATAGGGCTAGAATAAATAGGATTCCCAGGTTGAGGTCAGTTACTGGGTGGGGTATAGGTATTGGTGCTCATAAGGTTATGGCTAGGGTTAATGCAAGTACTGGGGCGGCTAGGAATAGGAATGGGGATGATGTGGATGGGCGGACGGGTTCTTTAATGAAGAGTTTTACTCCGTCGGCGATGGGTTGTAGTAGTCCGTAGGGGCCTACCACGTTTGGTCCTTTTCGTAGTTGCATATATCCTAGTACTTTTCGTTCAATTAGTGTTAGGAAGGCTACTGCTAGAAGTACAGGTACGATATAGGCTAGAGGGTTGATTAGGTGAGTTATTAGGATGTTTAGCATAAACTGGGAAGAGGATTTGGAACCTCTGGGTAAAAGGGCTTAGGCCTTTCGCAATTTACCATGCTCTGCCACCCCAGTATGTCCTTATTTTGGCCAGCTGGGATTTTGGCTCTCCCTTTATTTTATTTATTTGTTTTCATAAATTAGGGTGGGGGCGTGCTTTAAGTATGGGCCCCTCTTTTCCGATCCTTTCGTACTAGGAAAAGTAGCGTTACAGATAGAAACTGACCTGGATTGCTCCGGTCTGAACTCAGATCACGTAAGGACTTTAATCGTTGAACAAACGAACCCTTAATAGCGGCTGGCTGCCCATTAGCTGCACCATTAGGATGTCCTGATCCAACATCGAGGTCGTAAACCCCCCTCGTCGATATGGACTCTGGGAGAGGATTGCGCTGGTTATCCCTAGGGTAACTTGGTTCGTTGATCGGCTATGTGTTTAGCCGGATCATATTTGGTCAGATGTTCTGTGGCTTAGAGATGTCTCTCTTGGTTTTAGGAGGTTTTACCAGTCCACCTGGAGGCTTTTCTTTCCTCCGTGGTCGCCCCAACCGAAGGTAAAATCTCATGGTCCACAAGGGTTTTTGGTTTTTATGGAGTTTGCTTAACGTGGTTGAGTTTTGTACCTTAAGCTCCAAAGGGTCTTCTCGTCTTGTAGTATTATACCCGCTTCTGCACGGGTAGATCAATTTCACTGACTTGAAAAGGGGAGACAGTTAAGCCCTGGTTTAGCCCATTCATACAGGTCTCTATTTAAAAGACAAGTGATTGCGCTACCTTTGCACGGTCAAAATACCGCGGCCGTTTGAACTTGTAGTCACTGGGCAGGCTGGACCTCCTTATACTTGGTTGCGTGCAGGAGGCGA
>NW_024873008.1:0-6280 GCF_018340385.1 Cyprinus carpio | reverse complement strand
AATTTTACTGTATTTTTGATCAAATAAATGTGGCCTCGGTGAGCAGAAGAGATGACTTTCAAAATTTTAGAGCCTGAACATTTTGGACTGCACTGATTCTTATTGAATGGACAGAACACAGCTGAAAGATTCCCCTTTAATGAGATTCTGTAATTGATGTTGAATCATTCTCTGATCCTTTCCTGCACATTCACATCAGAACCTCGATCGTTCCACGGGTCACATGTTAGACAGTTTTGTTTGCATATCATTTTGACCAAATGAAAATCGTCCTGTCGTGAAGACACCCATTACAGAGCTGCTTAACTTAACAGATTTTATTGGGCCAGCTCAGAACGAGGACATTTTTTTTCCACTTCCCCATTAATCTCCACATTTTTTGAAGAATGAAGGAAGGCAGTCCCAGCTGTGTGTAGTAAAACTGAGGAGATCTGGACAGAATGGGGATGGATTCCTTTTCTGAACCCGTGACTCTCACATGAGCTGGTCACCCAGCCCTTTGAGTGTTCAGGATACAAGCCAATTAAAACACGAGTGGTGTTCTTCATCTGTCCTTTGAATTCATCAGATGCCATGCTTCGGGCTGAATGTGACAGAACGTCGCACAGGTTTTCACAAGGAATGCAGAAAGTTGTTTTCTATCCGTTTCCATATTCCTGCATGGAGCCGTGTTTGTCAGCAGAGCATGCACCCCTGATTGAAATGACCAGCACAGATGTTTTTAGCAGATACACCTTGCTCTCACTTTGGTTTATGCTCAAGATGTTCTGCCGATCTTGCAGTACTTTTTTGTTGCAGACGCTGTTAGCGGTGTGTTTGAGACTTCACTTGCTGCACGTAAATCACTCTTGAAACAGCAGCGCTGTTCATCATACTGATTACATTTGAAAGAATCTGTTATAATGCCTACTCTGTTGTGTGCGGTCGGTCACGGTCTATAAAAAACACAACATAGAAAGTGTCTTGCTGGACATCTAGGGTTAGACGTCGTTGGCAGGCGACACATTGACACCATGGACACGGTCCGTGTCCGAGTTTAAAACTGTATTGCTGGATTTTTTTATTTACAATATTTAATTTATGTAATAATAATTTCCTTTCATTTTTTTATAATAAATAATATAATAATAATCATGATAAATAATAGTAGTAGTAGTAAGTCAAATGTATTCTATTAAGTTATTTATGATTATTAATGATATTAATTATTATTGTTGAAAAATTTAGAAAGTTTTGAACAGTTTAAAAAGTTTAAAAAAGATTTAAAATTTTGAAAAAGTTCAGAGTTTAAAAAAGAAAGTGATTATTAACATATTGTAGCATTAAAACAAGTGACTAACATGTCATTAGCATGATTAGCAAAGTTACTAGTATAAGTTGCTACAACTTTAATTAGCAAGTGATCAGTAATGTACTTAACATGATTAGCAAGGTATCTACGATGTCAATAGCATGTTAAAAGCATGATTAGCAATTGACTGAGTTCATGTTTTTTAAAGACATGATTAATCGATTGACTACGCATGTCGTAGCAAGCTGTAGCATGTGATTAATAGGATTAGCAACATGTTGCTAGCATGTTGCTAGCATAATTAGCAGGTGACTATGTCGCCTAGCATGTTTTAACATGATTAGCAGGTGACTCTCAGCATGTCAGTAGCATGTTTTTGTAGCATGATTAGCAATTGACTAGCATGTCGCTAGCATGATTATCGAGTGACTAGCATGTCACTTAGCATGTTTCTTCATGGGAGTACTAGTGACTAGCATGTCGCTAGCATGTTTCTAGCATGATTATCAATTGACTGGCATGTCACCCAGCATGTATTTTAGCATGATTAAGCAGAGTGACTAGCATGTCAGTAGCATAACATGATTAGGCGATGACCAGCATGTCGCTAGCATGTTTTCTAGCATGATTAATAAGCTGTTTCTAGCATGTCCGCTAGCAGTTTCTCTTTAAAGCATGATTAGCAAGGTGACTAGCATGTCGCTAGAGATGTTTCTAAGATGATTAACAAGTGACTGCATGTCACCAAAGATGTTTTTTAGCATGATTAGCTAGTGATCAGCATGTCGTCCAGCATGTTTATTTGCTAGCATGATTACAGAAGTGACTAAAGCATGTCACTAAGCATGTTTCTTTAGCATGACAAGCAGTGACTAGCATTCGCTAGCATGTTTCTACTACATGATTAAGGAAGTGACTAGCATGTCGCAAGCATGTTTTTTAAAGAGGATTATCAAGTGACTAAAGATGTCGCTAGTACGTTTTTAAGATGACGCGCGATTGATCTAAAGATGTCGCTAGCATGTTTCTAGGGCAAGATGATTGAAGAAGTGACTAGCATGTCACGATTAGCATGTTTTCTAGCATGAATAGCAGTGACAAGCCTGTCCTCTAGCATGTTTTTAGCATGATTAGTGAGTGACAGCATGTCGCTAGCATGTTTCCTCGCATGAGGAGCAAGGTGACTTAAGTCATGTCAATAGCATGATGAGCAAGTTACTAAGCATGTCCGCTAGCTGTTTCTAGCAGGATTAAGGAAAGTGATCAGCATGTCCACTAGCAAGTTTTTAGCATGATTATTGACTAGCAATGTCAAGCTCAGCATGTTTCAGCATGATTAGCAAGTGACTAGCATGTCACTAGCATGATTAAAAAGTTAATAGCATGTCGCCTAGCATGTTTCTAGCATGATTAGGCAAGTGATTAGCATGTCGCTAGCATGTTTCTAGCATGATTAGCAAGTGACTAGCATGTGACTAGCATGTTTTTTATCATGATTAGCGAGTGACTAGCAGATGTTTTTTCTCAAGCATGATTATTGCGATTGACTGTCGCTAGCATGTTTTTTAAGATGATTAAGCAAGTGACTATGCATGTTTTTAGCATGATTAGTGATTGACTAGCATGTCGCTAGCATGTCGCTATTCTAGCATGATTAGCATGTTACTAGCCGCTAAAGATGTTTCTATGATAATCTAGCTAAAACCAGTTGATTCAGTAAAGAAAAACCAGCTAAAAACCAGCTAAGACCAGCTAAGACCAGCGTGACAGTGGCCAAAACTACTTTAAAAACCATGTTAAAAGCATGTTAAAGCAAAAATATGTGTTTCTAACCTGATTATCAAGTTACTAACATGTTGTTAACATGTTTCTATGATAATCTAGCTAAAACCAGTTGATTCAGTAAAGAAAACCAGCTAAAACCAGCTAAGACCAGCTGAGGCCAGCGTGACAGTGGCCAAAACCACTTTACAACCAGTTATAAGTTGTTTTTCTAGTGCTTATAAGCAAGTTACTATCATTTTGTTAAGCATTTTTCCTATTCTAATCCGCTAAAAAACCAGTTGATTCAGTAAGAAAACCAGCTAAAACCAGCTAAAGAACCACCTAAGGCCAGCGTGACATTGGCAAAACCACTTTAAACCATGTTAAAAGCATGTTTCTAGGTCCTTATTAGTGAGTGATAAGCATGTTGTGTTTCATTTTTTCTATACTAAACCAGCTAAAAACCACGTTGATTCAGTACAGAAAACCAGCTAAGACAGGTAAGGACCAGGTTGACAGTGCCAAAACCACTTTAAACCCATGTTAGAGATATGTTTCTAAGTCATGATTAGTGAGGTAACCTTGCATGTTTTTAGCATGTTTTCTATGCTAATGCGGCCAAAACAGCTTAAACCAGTGGATTTCAGTAAAAAAAACCAGCTAAAACTCAGCTATGACCAGCGGACAGTGGCCAAAACCACATTAAAAAAAGACCAGCTTGGGAGCCTAGCCAAAGCAACCTGATCAGCTTAGGCTGGTTTTAGCTGTATTCTCAGTAGAGAGTTTTTTAAGGTTTGCTATGGTAGTAGACAACTTAAATACATTATAAGTCTTATTTTTGTAAAAGTTTGCACCCCCTCAATGAAAGTCTATGGGTTTTAAGGTGGTTTTGGTAGTCTGGTTTACTTAAAACCATAAGCCGGATCAGTTAGAAAAGATATAGCAACCCGAAGTCAGACCAGTCTGAAGGTCTGACCCGAGTTTGGTGGTTCTAGCTTGAAAGCTCTAGGAGGAGATAGTGTTTAAAATACATCTCAGAAGAATAATAATAATAACTAGAATGTACATTTCCTGAAGAAAATGTGAGTGGTGCTTGCAGTGGCAAAACTCGTCCCTGTAGCGACCCATGATGTCTGTGGGATTGCGGTAGCCGAGATATAGTCGTTTATATTGCCTATAATGGTTGCTAGGGTTGCTGAAATGGTTGCTATGGTGTGCTGTAGTAGTATAGGAGGGTGATCTTTGAAAGACTATTTGCCAACCTGAAGTCCAAAAAGCAAGAACCATGTTCTATAATTGGTTGATTCCTGGATATACGCTTTTAAATGTTGTTAAACAGTTGGCTCGGGTAAGCTTTAAAGTAATGGTACTATTGCGTGGCTATAAGTCTTATGTCACTACTTATGGACTGCTTGAGTAGTCCGAGTCAAAAGAGCCCCTCCAAGTCTCTATTCTTTTCTGATCCAAATATGAGGTCGATAATTTTTCCAATGTTAAGTCTATGGGCTATTTTTCACACATTTTTTCGGCCTGACAATAATCGTACAGCCGATTGCTTAGAAAAGTCATAGCACACCTCTCCTCAATAAGCCGCAACGATTTGACACCTCATTCATTGGGTCTACGACAAACAGCTGGCAGGGCGGAGTAAGCCGCGCCAAAAGTTTTTCCATTGGGCGACTATAGTAATAGTAACACTTAAGAAGTTACACGTTCCTTGAAGAAAATAGGCTGAGTGGCTGTCTTGACCAGTGGCAAAACTCGGGGGCCCTGTAGTTTTGCCATGATGTCTGCTGCTGATGTGTGTGAGCAGAGTCATACGTACTGATTTATGGCTAAATGGTTGCTAGGCGTGCTAATCAAAGATTAGGTGCTATGGTGTTGCTATTCCACTGGGGAGCATGACTATGTTGCTTATAGTTATGCGGGTGATTCTCAAAGGACTATGCTTAGCATGCAAGCCAAAAGAGCACAACCGCCATGTCTGTACGATGTTTCTTGATTCAGAGATAACAGGTCTTGCAAAACGGTTTGCTAGGGTACTCTGTTTGGTTGCTAGGAAGTGGCCTGGCAGCGTGCCACAAATGATGATACTCCAAAGGGCAAGCTGATGACCCAGTTAAACCAAAACCCCATGTCTGTACGATGATTCTGATTTGCAGAGAGATATAGCATCCTTGACAAAATAGGTTGCTAGGGTACTCGGTATTTGGTTTCTAGGGGAGTGGCCTGGCCTTGGCATCTGTCAATGATGGATACTCAAAAGGAGGTTACACCCATTGACATATATAAACCAAACCCCATGTGTCCTGTACGATTTTTTTGATGCAGAGAGATATAATACTTACAGAATGGTTGCTAGGTACTCTGTTTTGGTTGCTAGGGAGGTGGCCTGACAGCTGCCAATGTAGATTACTCCAAAGGCTGCTTGCCAGTATGAATGATAGAAACCAACCCTTATGGGCTTTATGAACATTCAGATTTGAAGATAACCCTGTAGTGCTTTGGGTTGCCCTAGGGTGCCTCTAAATGGTTGCTAGGGCGTGGCTATATGAAGTCTTGAAGGTGATTCGTGATTGGTTGTTGCTGCCCCGATAAAACGAGCAACCCATCATGTTCTACGACACTTCGATCCAAGACTATTATTGCTATTTTTCATGGAAGTCAATGCGAGCTTGTTACTAAGGGCCCTACTGGTTGTTATAGGCATGGCTTGATGCTTACAATGATCCTGACAGAGTGGATTGGTTGTTCGAGTAAAAATGATCCCACCGTCATGTCTCTATGACATTGTGATCCAGAGTTATGTTCAATGCAAAAACGCCCATGTAAAATTACCATAGTAGGCAAACGTGAGCTGTTTCATGGGCGCATCTCTCACCAGGAATATGTCTATGGGGGCAACTTTTGGGGGGCTCTCATGCCCCAGGGGTACGCCAACTTATACCCCACTGCGGGGGGTATGTTCTCGCACAGCCTGATAGCCTCCTCCAAAATGTGGTGATTCACATGTTTCTGGCAAATTCTCTCTAGGAGCTATGATCCGTCAAAGTCGGCCGCAATGCATTGTCTATGCGATTTTTCGGGCGATATTTTCGCCACCGGGGTGTGCTTAACATCGCGCTTCTTTACCCGATCGCTTATAAAAAGTCATAGCACACCATTTCCCGAAATAGGCCGAAACGATGTGACACATCTTGTGTGCCGGGTCTGTGACAAAAACTG
>NW_024873007.1:0-28617 GCF_018340385.1 Cyprinus carpio | reverse complement strand
CGGTGACAAACATTTGGAGTATTACTACATTCCATTATAACATTCCATAGACATAATGATTTTTTAGCTGTACAAACTGTACACCTACCCATCACACAAATTCTGCATACACACATCTTTAATTAAATATTGTTTTTAAGCAATCTGAATTATGAGGAATAGAAATATCCTCAGAAACCACATTTCACATTACTGTTATAGCAGTGTAATACCCATGCCATTACGCCAGAAATCTGTGCCTGATAAATATAAACAGCACACACACACACACACACGTAAATATTATAGGCTAAAACAGCCTTATCCCCATTTTTAAAGAAAATGATGGCATGTTACTAAAGCAAATCATTTGAAAACAAATACTCAACATTTAAGTTTACATTGACCTTATAAAACACACATTTTAAACAAGCATTTGAAATGAAAAATTTTGTTTTTCACTAGCTATGCGATAAACGCTATTTTTTTCATTAAAATTCAAACATGTACAATCATGTCAAAATATATCCAGTTCACCAGTGATTACAGCACATAACATACTTCTTATAAAAATAAACATTTACTATAGCTTCACTTGTCAATAAAAATGCTATACATTATTAAGCCAATGATGTTCATACCCTCGAGTAAAATGTTTTACAAATGTACATAAGTTAGGAAAAATTAATTCCTGCTTTGAGCCTTCTCCTCACCGATAGGAGTGAATTGGACAGCCTGAGGCCGCTCATACTGCACACACGCACACACACACACACACACACACACATACGCACACACACTCACACCACACTCACATGGCACATGCCTCTGCACATGTTCTTAGTTTTGGTGTTTTAGGGGGACATTCTATAGGAGTACCTCGATTTTATACTGTACAAACATCTACCATCACACCAAGAATTTATATGCTTACATTTTTTTAATGTAATATTGTTTTGCAAGTATTTTAATTATGAGGGACTCAAAATTCAGAAATTTCATCGCAAACCAAATTTAACGTTATTATATCAATGTAATAGCCATGTCATTATACAAATTTGTGTCCTGATAAGTCATTATGAATGCAAGCACAAACATACATAAACATTTCTGAGCTAAAAAGAGGCTTATCTCTATTTTAAATGGTAATAAAATATATATAGCATCATAGTAACATGTTACTGAAAACAAATCATTTATCATACATTTAAAAACACTGATTGAACACTTATTTAAACGTACGGAACTTATAAAACACACTATTCTCTTTCTTTTGTAAAGAAGACAGTAGCAAATAAAATTATAATTATATATAACACGCTGTATAAAATAAACATTTAATATAATATAATATCACATTAAATACATTTAGGTCACAACAAATACAGCTTACATTTTCTGTGAACAATAATATCCATTCTGTAGAAATGTTTCCAATAAAATAAATCACATTTTAGTTTAAGTTGAAATATAACCAAAACTTCATGGCTTTCGTCCCAGGGTTAAACACCTTTGTGAAAGGGGAATGTTTCTGACCCACTCAGAGGGAGATTGGAGTTACAGCTCAGAAGATCTGAGATGTACTCTGTTAACCCTTTTCCAAATTGAGCGTCTTTCATTTAAAAACAAAGTATTATTATTATTAAGCCTTTACAATCTTAGGAGGAGTGTTTTAAATAGAATCTTTCAAAATTAAAAGATTGTTTAGTCGAAATCTTAAGTTTTAAATGAACAATTTTACTTATTTTTCTTTTTATATTTAACCTAAATTATGATTTTTATTCAAAAGTACCTTTTGTTCAAATCTTAGTTTATCATTTTAAAAGTGAAAACTTGTACTTGGTTTATTTTATTTCAAATCCATTTTTCCCACTTAAAGGGCTAAAACAAAAGGGACCATATCTTTGGGTTTTCCTAGTGTCCTCTAGAATCAGACATCCACAGTCTATTTCTTTCACTTATTGTTCTATATCAGATTTGTTCTAGACCGTCCTTTATCAGCACAATATATATCATATACTATCACTATACTATTTGTTATCTACTGAAAATATATGTAGGAAAGCCATAATATGTGCCTTCTATCCACATTTGTATGCTGGTTCCTTTAGAGTGATTTTACTTGACTTTTTGTAGGCACCAACCCCGCATAATGTTCCGGCTCATTTAGAAAATATTTAAGTCAGCTACAGATGTGGAAAAGACATTCCTGAAAAAGATCCATGTCAGCAGGACACACATTCTTTGAATACCTGCTGAGTCAAACCGTGCTTGAAATGGAAAGAACACATGTGAGGGACTTCTGAGCCTTGCAGGAGCTCCCTGAAGAAAATATTTACTACAGCAAAAAGCACAGATCAAGCTAAATGAAAATGTGCACACCACATCAGACTCTGATGTCCTGTTGTAGAAAATACCTACACCGTTAAAACCTATTTACAATATGTTACATTTTAAGATGGACCTTGCTTAAATGCTTGAATAAAAGGTTACCAAATTTAGCTTTATATCAGTTGTGTTATAACAAAGTCATTAATCGGATCTCTTTCTTTTATAATATTTACTTTTATAAATCTGATAAATATGCAGTCAATACATGATAAGACAAGAATCAGGCTACAAAAATATTATACCAGATAAAATATCATTCTTTCTTTTGACAAATCTGCATTTTAAAATTATTTTTTTCCCTGAGGTGTTCAATATCCGTTTGGAACTGGCCTTATTTTGGGGTCTCTTAATAATGAGGGGTCTAGATGAAGCTTCTTAACGTACAAAGAAAAACATATTTTACATCCATTCATCATATTTTATTCCATATTTTTGTATCATGGTTTTATGCTTTTCTAATACTTTTTTCTATTGCATCAGAATGTTGATTTATCACCATCCAACATGAAATTAAGGAGATGTATCAGCCAAAGCTTGTTTCAACTGTTTATTACCATTTTCTTAGGTTATCTTCATCATCACTATTACTATTATTATTATTATTATGTACCCACATAGATACAGAACCTTATTATCCATGCTTTCCCTCTATACAGATCCCAAACAAGTTCTATGTGGGGCAAAGTTGTAATTTCCTAGTTATCCAGAAAGCGCATTTAACGTCATTTAAGAAAAAGGGTTATAATGTCTATACAGAAAAGCATCCTCTCGATCTACTGTTGCCACTGTCATTTTACTTAGGGTTAGGGGTTATGGATGAAGCTGTTCAAATTTAGTTTGTTGGACTGTATATGTCATTACTATGACTGTAGGTGATGCCTTCTCTCTAAGAGCGGCCAGCATTCAGCGCTTATAAAAATAAATTAAATTAAAGAATGTTTCTACTTCAGTGCGTTTCACTAAGTCTGTATTTCTTTAGGACAATTAACCATTTCCATATCTATACAATGAAATGTCAATACTTAAAAGTAAGTTTTGCTGTTTTACACTTACTACAACAGAAACATATCTAGCTATTGCTCTAAAAGCTACACATTCAGTAAAGTTTAAGGTTGTACACCCTCTTGAAAAGGCTACAGATACAAAATATGAAATCCCTAAGTGTAACTGAAGAACCCAAAACACTAAGAAAACTATCATATGAATACAGAAAATCCACCCGTGTTCATTTGGGTAAATGTTTGTAAACGTTGTTTTACTGTTTTTTTTTTCTTGCATCGATACATCTAGAGCTCTTGTTCAGATAGCTGATGACAATGTTCTCATTTTATTTGTCATAATTTCTGTTTCTTTCAACAAGCCACGCTCAACATTAAAGCATAGGACTGATGTACTTTAGAGGTCATAATTATAATCATCTAAGCGGGGTGCTACATTTTCTTCTGTTTTGTCCACTTTTTGACAGATTTGCTATAGGGTCTATATGTCGACTTGTTGTAATGTGATCACAATTAAAAACCATAAAATTATAGTACACCCCTAACTTTGAAAAGGTTATTGACATAGATGTCGTTTATACAGGAAATATGTTTTCCCCAACATAAATATGTATCGGTATAACAAATACCTGATAATGAAATCCTCTCTTCTTAGACTATTCTCAGATTTTGGTCAAACATGCTTGAGTGTTCACTGGAAAAATGAGAACAAACAAAGTATAAGAAAATTAAATGTAAGTCGAGAGTGTTTAAACTGAGATTGTACTTTCAGAGCATTTTCTGGTCTGTCTGCAAAGCGGCCACAAGAGACAAGGTCTCAGTCTTACTTATTTTCTTATAACATGTGCATCTATTTCATTTAGAATGCATAAAGTTACACATTAAAAAGTTGAATATGGTGTGGAAACACTATTCTCTTTGTACGCGTCTCTAATAAATCAGTTGTCAATTTCAGCATTGGAGCTGTCCGATGAAGATTCTCGCTGCACTACCGCCTCCCGGATGGTGGCAAAGCCTGAATTGGATCTGGAGATGACTGCTATGCTTTCCTCGGCCGCCGAGAGGTAGGGCTCGAGTGAAAAATCTCCATCGAGTTCCTCCGAGCCTTCGAGGCAGGATGATTGGTTTTCTCAAGGTGGCTCGCACTGGTTCTCAGCGCCCACCCCAGTGCCTTTCTTCCCGGAAGAGCATGACGCAGCTCACCAGGTCGTGGATGGGACCTTTGCTGGCAGAAACCGCCGGTGGGCTCCTCCTCCCTCACCACCCCTCAATGGCGGTGCAGCCGAAGGGGTGATTTGGTGATTCCCCAGTAGAGTGGGTGATGGCGATGCAATTGTGTCCTAAGTCTGCCTCCTGCTGGTGGGGGGAGACCCAGTGCTTCCTTCCGGACCTATAGGCATTCGATCCGTCTAACCGGGCAGTGCTTATATGGCTTGCAGGGGAAGCTGCTTCTGCCTTTACACGCTATGGCGCTTCCTGCAGGTGCACCAGGCCAAGGCACTGAGCTGACCTGCAACGAGGGTGGTCAAGATCCAGAAGTTCTGAAAGAACTCCGAACCGCCACTGACCTCGGCCTGCTCGGCTACGAAGTTCACTGCGCGTTCTCTGGGTGCGATCGATGTCCGCGCCAGGTCCAGGGAGCGCCATCTCTGGCTGAGTCTGGCTGAAATGAGAGACGCCGACAAATATCAGTTCCTTAATGCCCTGTGTCCCAGACCGGGCCTCTTCGGCGGTAAGCGGTCGAGAACCTGGCTCCAGCAGTTCTCAGCCGCAATCGAGCAGACTGAGACTCGGTCCGAACCTTCTTGCCCGGGCGGGCAGCTGCTGCCTCACCCTTCCGGCCACAGCACCCCAGCCTGCTCATCACCCGAGGCGCCCCCTGCGTCACCACCCCACTCCCCCACCCACACTCGCAGCAGCTTCCAGCAAGTGGTGCCCGTGGGGAGCTGAGTAGAGGCCAGGGGGGTAGAGGTGAGCACTCTACCCCCCCCTGGAGGAGCCAGGTGGAGAATCTGGAAATCTCGACGAGAGAGCCGGTTTTCTCTATCTCTGGGTCCAAGGAGGGCACGCGACGCGGTTGCAGTTGACTACCCTCGACCCTCACTCATCCTCCTCCTTCTTCGGCCAGATGGCAGCAGTGGAGGTTCAAGTGTGTGACCAGCGCCCTACTCATACACCCTCTGCCAACCTGTGGGAACCAGGTGAGCCTTGCAGCCACATTCATTCACACCACACTCCAGCCTGCTCACAAGCCACCCGGAGTTGGTTCCTGTGTTCCACCTCACTGCACCACTGCAGGTATGGCTGTGGTTCTGCTGGTCCCGCTTGTTCGGGTTTCTAAGTGCCTTATCAGCACTTTCACCCAGCCCATCTCGCTGGCTTCTGCAGACCAAAAATTACATGGTCCATGAGGTCAATACTAAGGGTCCTGCCCTCTTCAGGGCTGTCCCTGTCTCCCATGTCTTCACAAAAAGTGCAGTGGAGGCGGCTCTTGCTCCCTCAGAGAGCAGGGTGTTTGCATCCTCAACTATCTAGATGACTGGCTTATACTAGCACAGTCTCGGGATCAGTTGTCTTGAGCACAGGGGACTTGGTGTTCAGCACCTCACCCTGTTAGGCCTTCAGGTTCAATGGTCGCCATTACTCTTTACATTCAGGGCCTGCCTCAAGCGGTACAGCCGAGCTGAGGCTGTCTCGAGCAATGCTCCGGAGATGGTGACTCCATCCCCTGAGTGGTCCAGCTGATTTGGAAGTAATTTGAGACCACTCAGGTAGACCTGTTTGAAAGCTTCTCCAGAGACATCTCACTGCCAGTTGTTCTATTCCCTGACCGAGGAACTCTCGGCACCTTTGACTAAGCACAGCTGATCACGGGCCTTTTGCAAATATATATTTCCCCCAGTGAATCTTCCCAAGCACAGACACTGTGCAAAGTCCGGGAGGACGAGGAGCAAGTCTTGCTAGTAAGCCGCCCGTATTGGCCCACTTAGACCTGGTTCCCCGAACTAGTGCTCCTCGCTGACAGACACTTCCTCGCCGATTTGAGGAAGGAACTACGTGACTCAGAGCCATCTGGCTTCATTGGCACCCATGTCCAGACCTTTGGAACTACATGTCTGGTCCCTGGATGGGACGCCAGAGGTTCTAGGTGACCTACCCCACTTGAGGTATGAACACCATCACTTCAGCAAGAGCACCGTCCTCACGGAGACTGGCTTGTATGCCTTGAAGTGGAACCTGTTCGTCAGTGGTGTTTTCTTCGCACGAGAAGACCCCAGAGATGCTCTGATTGCGGTCGTGCTTTCCTTTCTGCAGCAAGGGCTGGTGCGAAGGCTGTCTCCCTCCACCCTCCAAGTCCATAGGTTGCAGCTATTGCAGTGTACCACAGACCCCTGAATGGGAAGTCTTTAGGTAAGCATGACCTCCGTCATCAGGTTCCTTAGAGGGGGCAGGAGTGTTAAATTCCTTCCCGGCCCCTCTCTATACCCTCTCTCTTGGGACCTGACTCCTGCATGCTAAAATCCCCTACAGAAGGGCCTACCTGAAGTCTCTTGCATTCAGTTGAGCTAAAAAGTTCCTTTCATTGAAAAGCTCTGCTCCTGCTTGCACTTGCCTCCACTGAGAGCAACTCCAGAAGTGTTTGCATCCTCCTGGGTGCCAGGCCTCAGGAGCACCTGGCTGACAGATATTTGTAGAGCATTGCGGGCTGAGAAGGCGCACTCCCTAACAACGTTAGCTAGGTTCTCATAGCCTTTGTGTAGATCTTGGCATCCTCCACAATGCTTCTCACCTCAAATGGGTAGTGGCACAGAGAGGCCCTGGTTAGTGTCGGCTTGCTAAACTCTGCTCCAGAGTGTCCTGTACTGTAGACCCCTGTTGGAGTTCCTCCATCACCCTAGGCAGCTGGATGTGGCCGAACGATCCAGGCATACTCCTTTGATGATGAAATCCGTGTGAGAACCGTGGGAGGAGGCTGGGTTTCCATTATTGAAAACCTAAAGCGGTACCTGTCGTGTGATAGTCCAGTCCGGTATAGCCTTGGAGCCTGTGTTTCCTTTAAAGCAGACTTTACAAGCTTCCTTCAGAGAGTTTGAATCACTCAATTTCCTCCATATACACCTAAGCGGATGCTATATGTGTAATTGCTTCCGAAAACTCCTTCTGGGAAGGATGGGGCTTGACAGCATCCCACTGTTCCGGCCAGAACGGGCACGCTTTTCCCAGTGTTATCCAATCTCACCCCAGTGAGGGAATTAGTGCTTTAACAAATGATGAGGTGGAACCTAATTGTTCTCGAGCCTGGCCTACCACTCTGGCCAGGGGTGTAGGCAGCTCACACAGGGCGCACTGGAAAGGGCAGCAGCCATATGGTAGCTTTGGTAGGGATCCCACTATCGGTCACCAGGCGTGGCGTCGAGACATTGAGACGCAGGCTGAAAAGGCAATGAGATGTCAAGCATCCCATCACCATGGTTGTTGTACATCAGCTGATCGGCCGGGTCACCGGCTTGGCTCCTCAAGCCGGCAAACCTGGTATGCATTGCACCTGCTGCCTTATTATACTCACGCTGTGATCAGCAGCAGCTTAGATGCAATATTGCATGCCAATGTGCATTAAGCTCATTTAGTTTACTGAAGTAGATTGTCTCATCAGGCGATATCCCAATTAGTTGGTCACCCGACGTGACATCTCCGTTCCCTCCATCAGGGAACGCAGGAGGTTTACCATACGTAACCGAGATGTTAGATGTTGTGACTTGGACACCTCACCTCTTCAAGATACCTTGAAGGACCTATCTGAGAGGTAAGACTCAAACCACTGGAGTGCGGTTCCTGAGATGCCCTTTGCCAATAGGGTTGACAGGAGGACCTGGTGGTTAACCGTGTCAAAAGCAGCGGACAGATCTAGAAGACTAGTATTGAAGATTTGGAAATCCAATTACAATGAATAATAGTGACTAAATGTGATTCAAAGGATCTGTTAATACTCCAGAGAAGGGAAAGGAACAAATTTCCAATCATTAGAGATAAGCATGACCAGTACCTGCACCTCTTCCAGTCTGGGGTTAGATGTCAGTGGGAAATGAGAAATTATTAGTAGAGTGCTGTAGGTGCTTAGCAGTGTCTTTTCTTTCTGGCTACTGCAGCTTAGCTGTAAGTTTACATTTCCTAATGGCTGTACTGTTAGTCATGTTTGGTCTCATTATAAAGGTGAGTGGATGCACAGCATGTGATATTGTTGGGAAATGCGATGCAGTTAAACGTGAACTGATTGCATGAGTTTGTACTGTGTGGAATTGACTCTAAACATTACACAAGCCCTCAATGACCTGGAATGACTTCCCCTCTATCATCATGTATAGCTACTTCGCGTTTCAGCATTGGCGCGCAGTTCTGATTTTCATTACCGATGGGCCAGGCAAACATGCAATCGGCCACCGCCAAAATTCTGTGACCTCTTCTACATAATAATTGTATGTATTCTGAGCATTCTAAATCATTAACACATACTCAATAGTCAGGGTTAGACGGCTTATTGAATTTAATGAGGATGAAATTAAACTTTTATCTGTTTACATCTTTAAAGGATGAGGAAACAGTTTATATCGAAGAAGAAGCTTCACAGAAAAGGTAAGTACTAATACATAAACAGTTCATCTCATTTTTAATTAACAAAGAAGATTCTGTATCTATAACGCGACTAAATCAATACTTTCTGTGATTTTTCATCTCTGATCAGACATCTGCAGTCTCTGTCACAGAGGAGATCAAGGAGAACCCTGAGAGAAATCACTACCAGAGTCTGAGAAAAACCTTACCACAAATGTGATATATGTAGTTTTAAGGCTTCTTTCCTCAACCTCAGACAGGTAATGATAAATAAATTAAAAAAAAAAAAAAAAATGTCATGATGCTTATTTGAAGCTGTGGAACTGATTTATAAACCCCTAGAATTGGCTTGCGTAGTAGATCATCATTTTTTTCACCATTTTCTATAAATAATAACAGGCTACTGTAAAATTAAAAAAAATTAAACAAATCAGTTGCTGCCTTTTGATCTTAATCAAATATATATATATAATATATGCCATTCTATCTTTATAATATTTCAATTATCAAGAATATTATTAACAATGTATTATTTTATATCTTTTTTTTATTTGAAAAATAAAGCACTGTCTAATATACAGTACATTTCTTTTGACTTTGTTAACCACGTTGCAGCAGTTACAAGGACTGAATTAATCTTAGCATTGTGAATAATGAGCTTTAACAAGCAGCTGTTGTATGTATTATAGTCTCTTTTTATGTCAAAAAGGAATCAAAATGTCTATAGAATGCATTTATATTGAGTACAAAAATTACTATAGGATCACTCTATACAATGATTATGAAAGCATTAAAGAAATAATTTCTATACAATGTGCAGTGAAGATCAAAAACTATTAATAAGAATCTATATATACATCTTTTGCATGCATCTGTATTTACATCCACATTTAACATCACTCTGACCAAAACATTCATACATGGTGCATTAATGTAACAATATATGATGCTGAAACAAAATCCAAATGCAATGTAATATCTATATCTAACTCAAACAGTTATTTTTATCTTTACAAAAGGCATTATCATTCACATTAAACTTTCCAAATCCATTTGGAAGTTTTTCTTTCAACTGTTCCTTCAAGATATTATACAAGCTACAAGCATATGTTAAACACACAATAAATTAACACTACACTAGTGATGCTATTATACTCATGATATTATGCTCCCATTATGACAGTAATATTACACTTTAACACGTTAACATCATATTTCCTACTTAGCTGCATCCTGCTTTTATTTGCTCACTACTGAACATACATTCAGCTCAAGCAGCATTTGTCATAAAGCAGTATTTTACAGTGCTGCATCACTGCTCATAACTCTCATAATACTCCTACATTTCCATGTAGTTCAATCACAATTTAACAAAGTATAATCCTAAATCACCACAGGGACTTGAACGCTTTCTCCTGGAAATAACAGTCGTCCTTTATGATGTTTGTATGTTTGTTCCAGATGGCATCAGTTAAATAAAGAATTATGTGGTATATGATGTTTTATATTTTACATTAAAATATTTTTCTCAAAACACTCCCCCATCTGTCATTGGTAAGACAAACAGATGATCCTTCCCACAACTCATGCTATTGGTTGAGCCATGTTTCCATAGCACCAAAGAGCTGTAGAGTTTAAACATTTTAGGGATACCACAAATAGCTTTACATATAGTATTTTTTAAAAAAATTACACACTTCAATTCTTAAGCTCATAATCAGATGTCCTGAGATCTGCGTGAAGTTCCTTCACCTACTGTGAATTCAAATTGAATGTCCCCTGCACCAATATCTTCCTCTAGGCCCCAAGCTGCACCGGATCTCCAGATTCTGCTTTCTTCCTACAAAAAAAAAGAAGGAAATATATCATTATTTCTGCAATCACTGTGATAGAGGAAAATGGCGGCTGCTCTTATTCAGTTAATGAGACAGCTGGATTGTTTGTTTTCTAGGGCAATGAGTAGCCGAGAAAATAATTTACAAAAAATGTGAAACATGAGTTAAAAGAAGTGGCAGTAGGATAAACAATTTTAAAATGTGGATTTAAAGCAATAGTTCATCAAAATGAAAACTCTGTGATTATCTAATATTAATTATCATATATATATATATATATATATATATATATATATATATATATATATATATATATATATATATATATATATATATATATAGGCAGTATCTATATGAAGAATGTCACAGTTTGGAAAAGTTTAAGAAATAAAATTGACACAACCGGCTGCCTGGGTGAACTATTCTCTTTAAACCTGGTCACTGTGAACAGGTGCCCTAATACATTTTTGGTTGTTCACAGCTTGATGCCCACGTATTCATCCTTTGAGGTTGGCACCCACGAATTGCAGGCAAGCACGTACGCACTCTGGAATGAACGCCATTCACTCGGCCCCTACTGGATGACTGAGCTTTGGGATGCTGCCTCGTGGTAGTGTTAGCGCTCAGCTTCACGCTCTGTATCAAAGGACACAAGAGAGCTGAAGCTTAGGGGGTGCAATCACACACAGAAAACAGCAAATCCATCTAAATGCAAAGCTCTAAACTGGTTTTTAGATAGAAAATGTTACGTTTAAAGATTAAAAACCCTCTATTCTCTATTGTTAAGTATGTCTCAACTTTTATTTTGAACTTTATACAATCTTTATTGTAAAGTGTTATCATTTCAATTATAATTAACTTTTTATTTTTTTGCCATTATAACATCATATACCAGTTAATAACAGTGAGGAAGACAATAAAATGTATAATTTTTTTAAAACATTAACTATTTACACGCCTATACCAAAGTAAAGTATCTTTTTTGCGGGATTTTCTTAATGTGTGTGTGTACTTACATACGCTAATAGTTCACCCAAAAAATGAAAATTATGTTAGACTTTTCTCACAATAAGCTACTATATAAATTCAGAAGACTTCATAGACTTCATTTATGATACATTTATTGTGCTTTTGGTCTTATTTTTGAATGTTTTGCATCCACCTCTTTGGTGAAAACATTTGAAATTGAGGGAGAGGTTCGATTTTGAGGTGAACGGTCTTTTAAAGAATTATATGTAACTTCATCATGCAACTAATATGTAATCAATGCCTCTTGTAGGAAATCTAAGATATAACAATGGAAAGTCCTTGCCCCTATTTCTATGCTAAGTATGTGCACTTTCTAAGGATGCAGTTGTCTTTACCTATAGAGGAATTCATTGGCCTCTTCAATCCATCCCTTTAGGACTCTGAGATGTTAAAAGGTCCAAATAGTTTGGTGAAGGAGGAAATTAAGCAGGCTACAGTGGTTGGTGTACCAACAGAAAGTATCTACTGACACCCACTCAGTATCAAGCAGGCATGAACATTGCACCCCACCACACCTCCTTTCCCTAACGTACGGCTGGACTGGACTTGCAAGAGAAAAGAGTAATCCTCAATTAATATTTACTAAAAGTTGAAACTATTTGTTAAGCAATATAATGCCATGCTATTATTATGCTTTGCTCTAATCAATCCTACCAGGTTGTGGGACAGTGAAGTTAATTCTTTGGCACTGCTGGAGGAGCTTCATTGTTGTTTACTGCATAAACTTCCATTTGATAATCAGCATCGTGACTGAGATTGTTCAGCTGGATTTTGCTGGAGCTCGTGAAATCTTTTCAGTCCATTCCTATTCTCTTTGTTCTATTCCCAAATAAGTGATATTTTATATCAGGGATATGGCTTGTACTCCATATTTAAACAATATGAAACAAAAATACATATACTGCAGACGTGCTGGCAGCTCGCTGGACTTCAGACTGACCCCTTGTAGCTGCATAAATGTAAAGAGGATAGAGAGCCCATCTTCAGCTGTTTAATTGGGATGGAGACTGAGTTCTTGTCCAGCTTTTTCTCACTTAGAGACAGAATGGGGCTGTTGGGTTCTCCTACACGAGGAAAAGAGGAAACATTAGATACAAGGAGCAACGGAACAGTGTAACAGGTTGATCGTAGGGCTGGGTGATATTGGTTTTAAAAAAATTGTTTATATATTTATTTTTTGATGATATTTGTTGTACACTAGCATTCAAAAGTTTGGGTTGGTTGATTTTTTTTCTTTTAAATAAGTCTCTAATGCTCACCAAGTAGGCCTACAATAAAAACAGTAAAATATTATTAAAATTTAAAGTAACCATTTTCTATTTGAATATATCTGAACATGTATAAATGTTTTTATTTGTGATGCCAAAGTTGAATTTTCAACGTTATTACTCCAGTCTTCAGTGTCACAAAAAAATGTCTGTTTTGGGTTTTGTTTCAGTAGTTTTCGCTTAACTTTTTTGTTCGCCCCCTTTGGGGCCCTTTCTTTTCTTCTTGGGTATAGGCGGGTCCCCCCCCAATTTTTTCAGGGCATAGCCAACTTTATTTATCCAGTTTTTCTGGTTTAGATTCAGGTTACCCTTTCTGCCAAAAAAAAAAAAAAAAAAAAAAAAAAATGGGGGGGCCCCTATATTTAAATGGTTAATCGTGGGATTTGGGGGAAATTTGGGTTTTTTTTAAAAACCCTTTGTTTCCTACTTTTTCCCCAGTATCCCTTCTAAATTCCATCCCCGTCTAATTCACATATTCCCTTGCCCTCATGTATCTCTTTGTGTATGTGTCATGTTCTCATTGGTTATTGTCTGGTCATGTGATTATCAGTTCTGTTTGTTCTCATTGGTTGCTTTGGTCATGTGTCTTGTTCCCATTGGTTTGTTCGTGTCATGTGACCCTCATTGTTTGTATAAGTAGTCATGTTTTTGCCATTGTGCTTTGTTGTGTATTAATGTAACATTGTAACCTGCTGTTAGTGAATCCTAGTCTGTCGGTGAGCCTAGTCTGTTCATGCCACATCAAGTCTGTTCAAGTCAAGTCTTTGTTTATTGTTTGGATGTTTGGATTGCACCATTGTAAATAAACTGCATTTGGGTTTTCATGCGGCTACACTAAGCCTTCAGTGGAATGTTAGTTACTGATCCTTCAGAATCATTTGAATTTGCTGTAATCAATGTTGAAAACTGTTGAGCTGCTTAATATTTTCTGGAAATTCTTTTTCAAAGGATTCAAGTTCAAAAGAATACACACACTCAAAAAATCCTACTGACCCCAAAATTTTGAACAGTGGTCTAAATACTGATATTTAATTTGCTCTTAAACAGCTAATTTCTAAATTAATTAACATGTTTAACGCAAAAACTAAAATACAGTAAAGATACAGTTAAAATGCATGTTTTCTATACTAATTTTTATTGATTTTAACGTTTATTGGACTATTCTGAGTGTTAAAGAGAGTTTTTTGATCGCGGAGTCGGCAGATCATCCTCTTATCTACAATCAAATGCAGTATGAGGAACTACGCCTTTAAATGCTTCGGCGTGTTGTTTTGATTTTGAACCATTATTGCTGGAATAAATCTTCGTTGCCATTGGATCACATACACGTTATCCAAGCGATTGCCGTTGGTGTGGATCCTACCTCATGGCTTTAACGGTACGCTGCTTGCAATCTGCTGAGCCTAAAAAAGGAGACTTTTATTTAACAAAGGGACACCTATGAAGCTTTTGCCCGGGAGATGGTCGGAAGTTCTTCGACCGACCGCGATACATAACATGCGAGCGTCAATGCTACAAGTTTATCCATGGAGACGCGTCAGGAGCGCTGGCTCTCGTGTGCGGGTATTTCAGACGTAAAAGTCAACAGACTTCGGTGTGCAAGTGGGGGTGGATGTTAACAATCGTTTCATTTAAACCGCGTGGGAGCTTTCTCCGTCAGCTACCCTATGCCCACCGTGACCTGGGAAATCAGCTCTTTTTAACGCACGTTCTGTTAACAATAAGGCAGCTGTTGTTATCACGATTATTATCATCGAACAACAAACTGTACTTGGTCCAGTTGGACGGAAAACCCATGGCTAGACCAATCGGAAGGGGCTTGTGCTTAATGAACTTACTCCATCTGGCTATGGTTTGTTCGATTCCCCGCTACCCTCTGGCAGGGGGTGGGGCACTATTGTGTGGGGCTAATCAACAATTGCACTATAAGTCCCTTTGTGGTATTCAGCTCTCTTCAGTTTAAGTTCATTTGAATGTCTGTTGCTGCGTGTCTCTGCGCCCATCTCGGACGTCATAGCCATAGTTACAGACCTCCTAAGGACGCTGACACACTTTTTTAACTGAAATTTGCATGATTTTCTGTCTAGTGTGTGTGTCATTAAGTTGGAAAAGAACTGTCTTATTCTCGGGGGACTTTAAAAGCCACATGGGACAAAAAGACTCCCGTAATGACGTAAGGACTTTGTGTCTTTATTGGCATGTTTTTGATTTGAAGGCAACATGTGGATTTTTGCCTCCACACATATTAAGGGGCACACCTTAGATCTGGTTATCACTCATGGATCATTTCTTATCAACAGTTTTTCGTCACGGATTTAGGAGTTGTTCTGACCATTTTGCTGATTCTTTTTAGCATAGAACTGTAGCCCCCCGCATACTAACATTTTACCCGTTCCGTACTGTAATATTTCTAGCAATTGGAAATCCCCTTGCTTCTCAATGACTCTTCTGTGCTTTTCATTGAATCCTCCTGTAAGTGGGGCCTACTTTATCAGACACTCTGGAGGTCAACATCTCTCTGTTAAATACTGTTCTTTTGTCTGGTTTGGACTTATTTGCACCAATGAAATCCCGGTCTGTGGCCTTTGTACGATCTGCTCCCTGGTATAACGGTGAGCTGCGCTCTAGGAAGGCAGCGGGTCGTAAGCTGGAGCGTAAGTGGCTACCTCTGGCCTGAATGTTCATTATCAAGCTTGGAAAGACCACTTACTTGAATATAAGGCAGAGATTGTATCTGTCAGATCTCAGTATTTCTCTCAGATAATTGATAATAATCAAAATAACCCCAAAAAATAGTTTCATACCATTAACAAACTGTTCAAAGGTAACAGCTCCTCCAAATGTACCTGCACTCAGATCAGCTTTGTAATGGATTTCTTGATCATTTTAGTTCCAAAATTATTAATGCACGCAAATCCATTACATCTGTTGCGTCTGCTTCTGCTCCTAGTATCCCTAATTTTTCCGCCACTTTTTTTCTCAAATTTTAGCTTACTTGATCCTGTCTCTCTGGGTAATGTGGTTTCACAAATGAAAGTTGCCACTTCCATAGTTGATCCATACCCACCTGCCTGTTTTAAATCATGTTTTGCATCACTATGCCCAGTTGTCTTGAGTATAATAAATGACTCACTGAACACGGGTGTTGTACCTGCTGCACTCAAAATTGCTGCTGTAACACCTGTACCAAAAAAGCCCAATGTAGACTGGGTAAACATCAATAATTTTTGTCCCATCTCCAATTTGCCTTTTTTGGCTAAAGTACTTGAGCGAATTGTGGCCTCTCAGTTAAATACTCATCTTACTTTGCACAATCTTTTTGAGCCCCTCCAATCTGGCTTCCGCAAACTGCACTAGTACTGAAACAGCATTGGTTAAAGTCACCAATGATTTGTTAATTGCTGCTGACTCTGGCTCTTTGTCAATCCTAATTTTACTCGATCTCAGCGCAGCTTTTGACACTGTAGACCATTCTCTTTTACTCTCTCGATTGGAAAAAGTTTTTGGTGTTACTGACAATGCTTTAAATTGGTTCAAGTCTTATCTATCAGATCGTAGGCAGTTTGTGTCCCTGGGTGGTTGCAGGTCCAATATTGGCTCAGTGCAGTTTGGGTTTCCACAGGGTTCAGTTTTGAGTCCCTTACTTTTTAGTATGTCCATTTTTCCCCTTGGTACTATTTCTAAGATCCCTTGTCTCTTAAGTTTCATTTTTACGCAGATGACACTCAGATTTATATTCACTCAAAACCTGGTGATAATTCGGCTGTTGCCTTTCTTGAACATTGCATATTGAAGGTAAAAATATGGATGTCTCAAAATTTTCTTTGTCTCAACAGTGACAAGACTGAGGTTATGCTGATTGGTTCACCCCATCAAATACCGAAAGCTAATATTTTAAACTTAAAGATGGATGGGTCTATTATGGAGTTTCAAGCAAAATTTAAAAATCTGGGGCTGATATTTGATTCAAACTTAACTTTTGATCCTCATGTTCAGAACATGGTTAAAGTATCTTTTTTTCACCTTAGAAACATTGTAAGACTGCGTCCCATGTTGTCTTTTTCAGTGGCTGAACAACTGATCAATACGTGTGTCTTTTCTCGAATAGACTACTGTAATGCTTTGCTCGCGGGGGTCTCGAAATCTACTTTAGGCAGATTGCAGTATGTTCAAAATGCAGCTGCCAGAGTCCTGACAAGTTCCAGGACAAGTGAGCACATCTCTCCAGTCTTGGAGTCCTTGCACTGGCTTCCGGTCAGGTTTCACGTTGATTTTAAATCGTTCTTATGCTTACCTTCAAGGCCCTGCATGGTTTAGCTCCAGAATATCTGACTGAACTTTTAACTGTCTACACCCCAATGTGTAATCTTCGTTCATCGGAATTCTGGCTTTTTAACTATTCCCTGTAACTCGTTTACGCTCTATGGGTGACCGGGCCTTCTCTTCTGTGGCACCTAAACTCTGGAACTCTCTCCTACTGAAATTAGACAAAAACTGAATCCCTTAGTGAAACCTTTTTTCACACATTATATCCAGAAAAAATTTAGGTTTTTGTTTTAGCCTATCAACGGGAGTTAGCATTTAAAATTTTTAAATTCCCATCTAAAAAGGAAGGTAGAAAAGGCAGGAGGGCCCCGGGACCAGGAGGGGGGTTTCGGGGAAAGGGGCATATCAAACCTTGGGTGGCAATTAGAGGAAGAATGGGCAGTGGAAGCAAACCCATGTGAACATAATTGATGATGAGCAAACAGGCAGTGATGCATGACAAAATTACAGCATGATGACATGGTATCAACTCTAATAAAATGTTTCATTATTAAAAAAAAAGGCTCTAAAGTTGCCGATAAAATAAACTTTCAAAATAAAAGGGTTTTTTTTTAAACAAAATGTTTTATGCATGTGTACTGTGTATATTTTTTATGTTTGCTATAAAAATACAAAACAAATACAGTATATATTTTGAAAATATTTACTGTATTACTTTTATATTCTATATTTTATATTATATATAATGTATTTAATATATAAACATAACATATTTTTTTTTATTAAATATATATACATGCATGTTTTGTATTTATATATATACATAACAAATATACAAAGTCGATTATGGTAACAAGAACTTTTATTTATTTATTTATTTTTATTTATTTAATTTTTCATTTTTCACAGCACAAAAAAAAATAATAGTTGGACCTCCATAAATCAATGGCCAGGCCAAAAACTGCAGACAGATACATATGTAGACACAGATACAGATATTGTATGGTCCTAATGGGCCAAAAAATGGTGTGTGACAAATTAATTTTTATGTTTTAGAAAGTACAAGTAATGCATAGCCTCTCAACTGATTGATTCTAAGGAAAAAAAAGAAAAAAATCAAGAAAGCTGCATGCTAAATTGGGTACATCCATACCGCCAATGGTATATAAAAAGCTATAACAATATTAATTAATGGCTATCAAATGATAAAAAAAGTGGATATGAAGCAGATGAAGTGATTAGACAGAAGGAACTCCCTGAACTAATTTTGGGACGTGGAAGATTTTGGTTCTGTGGAGAAGTTCCCCTGGTGAGATTTTTTGGCTGCAAACGAATGAAGTACTCTGTTTTGCGCTCAAGGCCGGATCTCCAGGAGACCTACAAAAATGTAGCGTTTTCATCACACATTTGAATTTACAAAACCATCAAAAAAACTACACTTTCGAGTGATTTATTTACTTGTGGGCTTGCGGCGTCTCAGGGTCTTCGCGGTTTCTTCCACTGAAGGATGTATTCAGTAATGGGGACCCTCCATCCACTGGGGTACTTGGATGGGGAAAGGAGAAGATGGGGGCCCCCCGGGCCACACTGACCATCCCGGGTGTCCCAGGCCAGGCTTTTGAGGGGAGACAGGGCAGGTACTTTTAATGTGAAAGCGCAATATTGAAAGTTTTCCAAAAATTTAAAGGGGACATCAACAAATCAAAAAGGTTAGTTAACTACTAATGAAGCCACTACAAGAGCCTTACTTATCAGTTGGAAGTCCTCAGTGGTTGTTCCTGCCGTTTTGCTGGCTATGCAGGGTACAACCCATGTATCAGAGGGGCATTACATTTTCAAAAAAAAAAAAACTCAAAACCCCCCCCCCCCCCCCCCCTTTACTTTCTTGCCCACATGTTCGTGAAAAAAAGGGGGAAAAAACAATCCGGACAGGAAAAGTTTTAAAGGACTGAAGAAAATCGTGGGTCAAACTTCCTGTAGATATAAACCCTCCCCCAATTCCCCCCCCCCAATAAATTTTAAATCCAAATTAAATAATAATTGCCCTTTAAAACCCAAGATTTTTCTTTTAAAACCCTATTTTCAAAACTTTTTGAAATTGAAAACCCAAAATTTTGGAGGGTTTCCACCATTTTTTTTTTGGTAGTCTTCCGGCCCCAACGGAGGGTTGGTGTTGGATGTCCGTGGCATTGCAGATCACAGATCCATTTTCTCCGGAATAACCTCCAGTTTGGGGTTTGATCCAAAACTACAGTTGGACGTTCGGGGAATAATGTAAACCCCCAAAAAAATTTTAAATTTTAAGAAAAATTAAAAATTACTTTTTGGGAAAGAAAAAAAAGACAATTTTTATTTTGTTTCCCCAATAAAAAAAAACCTACCTATCCCAAAGAAAATTGAGAAAAAAACAAATAATATACATTGAACCATAAAAAATATAATACTAGGGAAATTTATTCATTAAATATTATTTTTATATCTTACAAAAAGTTTTTCAAAATGGGTTTTGTTTGGGACGGGGCCATCTGGCCTATTGGAGAGTGTAAATTTGATGTTTGCAGGGCCCCCAAAATTTCCCCCATATCTGTGTTTGTGATTGTGGAAAAATGTTGTGGGGAATAAATCTTTGGCTAAACAAAATTGCCAAGAAAGGGAAATAAAGTAAAGTAGAGGCAAAAACAAACAGTTGAAGAGTATACACAATCATGGAGTTACAGTCAGAGGACAAATGTTTCACAACCCATTTGACTTAGAAGGAAACCGGATATTCAGAAAGCAACTCCGCAATACTGACCATAAAGATCATTAGGATAGTAAAAGTCATTAAGAGGAAATTGGGTCAATTTTGATATCTGTTAAGTGTTACTGTATATTGACTACAAACAAATGACTGTAGACCAACTGCCCACATTCAAATCTTCTGCACTTTCAGAAAATTATCAACCTGAGCTTCATTTGAAGTTTTCTAAGACAGTCTTGTTGTACTGAGACATCCAGAATAAATTTGGCGGGTTTTGTTTTCACGAACGTATTGGTAGCCGTGAGACATTACTCCCAAAAGCAACTATGGTCAAATGCAGAGATGGTGAGGCTCACTCCTATCAGAGTTGTATTGTGACGGGATGGTCAGAGGGAAGGGCTGAGGGAAAGATGCAGAAGAAACACAGTCTGTTTTGCCCACTAGTGTTTCATTAGAGACTACACAAAATACTCAGGGGAGGAAAAATAACAACTTAAGATACAAAAGGAAACTCAAAATATACAAAATGACAAGATGGACTCTAAGACTAAGAATAGTTTAAACAAATGCCGGCAAGGGACAGGCTCTGTTCCAAACATTACTAAGATGCCTTGAGTCTACAAACTGATATCAATAAAATTTAGCAGTAGACGGTTCTAAAATAAAACCATAGCACCAAAAATGATTATGGGTGCAAACAGTCCTTTTATACATGATGTACTATTTTTTTTTCAATGGATTTAAAAAAGTAAATTGTTTTAATACATTTATAAACACGTTTCCATTTCATTTCTTATTTTTTATGGTTATTTTTCTTCTTAGCAGTGCTTTTATGTTAAAGCATCTGAACTGCATTGTGTATGAAAGGGCTATACATAAACTTGCCTTGAATTAGAAATCCGCTAAAGAACGTTCTAAAAAGGCGCAGCTCGTCGGTAATACCTATATGCGCCTATGTGTTAGTTCACTAGGTTTTGAAATGGAAGCGATAGAGTAGGATGATTATTTGCATGTAACAAGTAAGAACTAGAACTTTTGACTTCAAAAGCAGAGTTCAACAACATAAAAAGACTGAGATAAGGATTATAGGTAAGATGAAGGAAATACTTTTTAGATTTGCTACTGATCCTATTACATACAGTGTCCAGAAATACTCGGAGGTGGGTACGCATTTGGGACCGGCATGCCTATAGAGCACAGTGGTGTTGGGTCCGGCTAAAACACTTTTTGTTCTGGAGAATCAGCGACGGTTGGTTGGCCTTTTTGGAGATGGGATGTTGTTAAAGCAGATATAAGAGAATATATTCAGCCTGACCACTTTAAGAACAAACAAACTAATTCCTCTATGTCCTCACCATAACAACAACAGAGATTGAGCGTCCTTGTTCTGGTGGCGTCCCTTGATCTGCCGTCAAATGTGTAGGTTCCACGTCTTCCTGCTGAATTCCCAGAGATTCTGCAGAGAATAATCTGGCTGGCGTATGAAAGACCTGTCCTACTACAAAGAGGAAGGGGAAGGTGTGAGGAATGTCACAGATGCCGTAGTATACTTAAATTCTGAGACAACAAGCCTTAAAAGACCACACGCACACTCTTAAAATGCCAATCACCCCCCAACACCAAAACTTGTTCATTCTTTAGCAAAACAGGGCGCACACTGGGGAAAAAAATGTCTCCTAGACCAAACCCGATCACCAACAGCTTTTCGACATTGTAAACTTGCGGCACAGTCGCTCAGGGGTACAGCACTGAACTTGCGATGTGATTGTTTCAGTAAGTACACCCTATAAAAGAATAAAGACGCAAAGTTAAAATGGCGGGGTGCTTCAAAAAAAAAAGAGCGTCTTAAACTACGTTTGCTTTGTTTTAGCTAATGTGTTAGTAGGGTTTTTTATAAAGCTTTAAATCTTCTTTTAGGGCCTTTCCCCCAGAATTTCATTTTGAATCGATCGTTTTGGATAAAACGAACATGCTTTTAATCATTTTTGAAAGTGTTGTAAAATTGCAAAAAGGACGGAATAAAACCTGTTAGCGAACGCATCTCTTTTGACTCATACCCACTTTTAAAATTTTCAAAGTGTTGCGATAGTAAAACATGAATGTAATAATTCGCTGCATTTTCACACCCCATCTGTTTCGACTGGAATTAGCACCAACACGAAATAAACCGAAGTGGGTGAGAATTAAGGGGCCCAATTAATATCATAAGTAGAATTCATCAACTTTTTTTTCAAAAGACCCATATTTTCAAACCCCGTGGAACACAAAAGGAGAAATGTGGGTAAAAAATAATCGTTTTCTTTTTGGAGGGAACGTCCCATTAAGGGTTGTCATGTGTGTTACTGAAATGGGGCAGGGCTGTGTTTTGGAGGTTTTTTTGGGGCCCTACCGTCAGACAGGAAAAAAAAAACATAAACCAAAGGTTCAAGAGTTTCCAACTTCTCATCCCATCCTGCCATTTTACAGGCACCCACTGATAGAAAAGGAAGGGAGGAGACCCCATACCACATAAAAAGCAGAAGAACCGCACATGGCCATCCCCTACCGTCATTTTTCACGGTGCGATGTTCGAAACCGATCTCCACCGCGGGGCCCCAGACCCCCACGCAGGGAATTTCCCCCTGTAGGGGTCACCAAAAATTTATGGTAAAAGGGTGTGTTGCCAAATCCGGGTTTTTCTGATTGTGGACAAAATTTAAATGAAAATCATTCACAAATTTGTGAGGCACAGTAAATTGCTCAGGCCCCATATGACTTCGGGAAAAACAAAAACCCGGGAAGAAGGGAACCTAGGGTTTAGCAGTTTTGGGTAGTCGTTTCTTATGCCGCGACACCTCAAATGCAGATAGTTTTCCAGAGTATCTACTTCAACTTCAAGACGTTTACTGGGGATACTTTTTTCGAAATGGCGTCTTACTATGTCTCATTTCCTTTAACCACGAATTTCTCCTCGTAATCAGCTGAACATTGCAACAGAAAACTAGAAACATAAAATTATTATGTAGTCACTTTAACAATCATAAGTTAAAAAACTTTTTCCCAAAAAACAACTTATTTCAAGGGTACATTAGGAAGTATTTTTTTCCACCAGAGATGAGGTAGAAGTCCATATGCCTTAAATTTAGCTGTAATATAATATAATTAGGGTAGTTAAAGTCATTATCAGTTAAGCCGACCAACAATGTGGTAGGGCAATAACTTGTGCCAATGTTTCAATTATGATAATATTAAAATTTTATTTTGTAATATATATTCATTGTAATACTTTACTTTATTTTAAATGGATTTGAAATATTTTAAACAAAAAAAAACACCGGAAAACAGCGAACAAACAACATATTAAAAAAGGGTAGTTTTTGTTGAATGGTCCAAAATTTTGTTTTTTGATGAACAAAAAAACCCAAAAAAAATTTTGCAGTATTTTAAAGAAGAGGCGTTTTTTTAACAACCTTCACAAAAAACGTTTGTTGGGTTTTCAATAAAAGTATTTCAAATGAAAGCAAAATGTATTGCTGACACTTGGGGGAAAAACTCATTGCTGCATAAAAGTACTGAGCTTGTTTTGTTCCCAAAATAGCTCATTTATTTCTACTCATTCTGTTTTTGAACAAATTTGCAACAACATTAAGCGTTTTTGTAAAATTTCTTGTACAGTATATTGGGTTTTTTTTGTGTCAATTAGTCCTTTAGTCTAAACCACCCTTTGCACAAAGCAGATGGTGGTTCCAACTGCACATCTGGGTCACTACAGAATGGCCCAATTAGCCTAAAAAAGAAAAACACATAACCCCAAAAATAACAAAGAGCTCAATATCTTAAAAATAAAAAGTTCCAAAAATTCTGATTTCCCCAAAGAACTTTTTGGGGTGTTTTTTAAAAAACCTTTCAAAACCCAAAACGCCCCGTTAAAATAAAAAAAAAAAATTCCTTTTTTAAAAGGAACTTTTTTCGGTTGTTTTTTATCAAGCTTCTTAAATTTTTCTAAAGGACAATGGGGCTAAATTGCGGTTCCCCTTAAAAACAATATTTTTCGAGGGCGCATCCGCTCAAGAAAAGAAAATATTTTTTTTTGAAATATAAAAAAAATTTATAAAAATGGAAATTTTTGGAAAAATAAATATCAACTTTCTAGTGAAGGGAATGTTTTTCCCTTTCAAAAAAAATCCGGTTGCTTGTTCTTTGTACGGATTTTTCTTTGTGCATGTGCATTTTGACCCGTAATTGTTGAAATAATATGGTTAATGTGTTTGAGTCTCTTGGTTAGAAATGTTAAATTTTCAAGCAAGAGAAAAAACAAAAAATTAGTTAAAAAATAGGTGAAAATCAACTAATAAATCAGAAAAAAAAAAGGGGGAAGTAAAAAACAAAGAACCAACAAAAATCTTTAAGAGATTATTAAATAAAATTTTATTTTAAATTAAAAGTAGACTTTTTAAAATTAAAGATCTAAAAAACTTAAATCTTATTAAAATTTTCCACAAAAGTAAAATTGCTATTTAATAATAAAAATTTTAAACACAAAATTTTGAGCCCAAAAATAATAAAACTTTATTTTAAAATTTAAATAGTAAAAAACTTTTTAAAAAAATTTAAAGTAAAAAAATCCAATTTTAAAAAATTTTGAAAACAAGGGATTAGAAAACAAAGGGGAAATTTTAAAATTTTTCACCCCAATTTTAGAATAAAAACCCTGGATACCAATTTGGCCTTTTTGGGACACAAAAAAACGAATTCAAAAGGCCAAAGAGAAAAAAAATTCACATTTAAAAAATTCCCGGACCATTGGTTGAGCCTAAGAAAGGTAGTCCAAACTGGAAATTCTATGGAGCACCCAGAGATTTTGGATTTAAAGGGCAAGTTGCCCCAATCAGTTGAAAAAACAAAAAAAAATGGATTGCAGGGCCCCCAAAACCCAGATGCACGTAGGAGGCAGGGACGGGGCGCCCCGCCCCCAACCCCCCGGGCCCCCCCCTTGGAGACAAACCCCTGCTGCCCCCGACACTGGATGGGGGATATTTTTCACGATCTGAAATTTTTGAAGGTTTAAAAAACTTGGGATAAAAAAAAAACGGGTACATACCGTCAAAAAAAAGAAAAAGGAATAAATATTTATTATGTTTTTTATTTTATATATTTTGAGGGGTATCATCAAATTTTATATTATATCCACAAAAAAGGGTATTTATTTTAAAATGCAAATATAATAAATTTCATTGACAAAAAAACAAACAAAAGAATAACTTCAAAGCCTAATAAGTTTAACGTTACTTAGTCCTTAAAAAACTTCCTTCTGTTTGATTTATGATCGGATATGGTTTGCTGTTGTACGAAGGGGCCCCGTATTAAATATACAGCAAATTGAAGTTTAATATTGCTTTTACACATTTATATTAACGACGTTAGCAAAAATTGTAGAAATAAATTAGCTGGTGCTTTTGTGGCTAAAACGAAAGAAAAAGCGGAGGAGGCTAACGAGGGCGGGGGAATTTCCGATCAAAGGCGTTCCCCGCCCGTCTACCGGATTTTCACAGTGCTTTGCAACAAAGCGAAAGACCGCTTATGCCTGGTGGGCCAGCCTTTTTATATTGTGTCGGGTTTCCCGTATCATTTGCTTCCAACTTTTTAAGCTGTACAAACAGCTGGGTTTGCTGCTGATTTTGCAAATGATGTTCTTCCCATATTTTTTAAAATGTTTTATTTTAATATAAACACACTGGAGGGTCGTGCCAAAACCGTTTACCATTTTTTGAAATTCAATTCTTTCCGTTTTTTTTACAGCGGGCCAAAAAAAAACGGAAGCCGGACTCACAAAAAAAAAAAAGAATCTGCCTACTTAGCATTGAAAAAAAGTGGCCCAAAAGCATGAATATAAATAAGGGACTTTGAATTATATATATAACTTGACTAAATAAAATAAAGGGATATTTGAATATTAGGGGCGGCGTTGCATGCGTGCCACATTGGCCCACAGAGATTTCAACCCAAAAAAAAGAAAAAAAAAAAGAAAATCAAATACATTACAAAAATACAATATTTTTTTTCTTCTTATTTTTTTTTGTTATTAAACGCCCAAACTGGCCCCCCTAAATTTGAAATTCTGCACATGATCTGCGGCACTCCTTATGCTTGTTAGGATGCCCAAAAGCTTTAAAATTACCAAGGCGTGGTGCCAAAGCTGTTTTAAGGGCAAAAATAATGGGGGCCAACCAATCAAAGTAGGGGGGGGGGTTTTGTTCCAGAAGAGAGTGCAAAATCAGCGGAAAAGAGATGGAAATTTGAAAAATGCTAATCTTTAATATTAGTCAACTGGAAACTGTTAAACGAACGCCAGCTGTTATCTGTGATGCAAACGCCTTTTTTTCCCTCAATATGGCCGTTCTGAAAAACGAGAGTGAGAACGTGCATATTTGAACTAAGTTACCTGCATCTGTCAGTAGTTGATATGATGCACCTTGGTGTCAAAATGAATGATGAGTTTAACCTTTGTGACCTTTTCCCTCCCACCACTTAGTCCACCCACATTATGTTGACCCCGTGACCTATCCAGATGTGCCCCCTGTGTCTGTAATGATATCCAGATGTAAAATCCGGATATGTAAAATTTCCCGACATCGACCTATGCCCTCTGGGTGACATGATGTTTTTCAGATGTTTGACTGTTTCAGATCATGGAAGGTCATGAATGAGCTCCCGAAAAAATTTTTTTGAAGATTTATGGTCGTCCGAGAATGTTTTTGTAATGGTCTGTTCCGACAGCCGCGGGTTTGCCCCTCTGGGGTCCGGTTGGGTTTCCCAAGGCAGCTTAGATAAATAGACACAGGGTCTTCTGGGAAAATCAGAAAAGAGCAGTCCTCTCCCCACTCTATGGGAGATGTAAAAAAAAATATGGCGTTTGGTGATAATAAATAAACAATTCTACCCGAATCTTTGAGCTCCCCAATATTTTGTGTGCTTGCAAAATATATCTGATGGGTTCCCATAAAAGAATTTAAATAAATATGTCTGACTAAAAATAAATGTAAAAAAAAAACAATAAAATAAATAAAATTCTACAACACGTATGAACGATTCTTCAAAGAAATTTTTTTTTAAATTGGGAAAAAAGTCCCCCCTACCCTTTCCCCTCCCCAGTTTTTTTCACCCAAAAAAAAATTGCGCATTCGTCCCCCCGGTCTATTCTCTTTTTAAATGAAATAAAGAAACTTTGTGATCGCACATGATATAAAACAAAGCGAAACAATTACGCTATTTTAGTCACACTCAAAATAAAAAACGTAACATTTATCAGGATAGGAAAAAATATATATTTAACGGCCAATGATAAGGTCTTTGGGGGGGCCCCCAACAGTCGGACATGTCAAATGTCCTGTTTTATGGAGGCTTACATTGACATAATCTATAATTCAATTCTTTTTTTTTTTTTTATAACGTTTCACAAAAAAAAATTGGCAAAGCGTTCTAAATTATATTTATTTTTTTTATTATTTTATTACTTTATATTAAAAATTTTTTATACACTTATCCCTAAAGGGTCCCCAAACAGTAAACCTTCTAATTTTCAGAAAATCATGTTTTATATTCAAATTGAAAAGCAGGAACGTGACAAACATTTGGGATACTACATTCCTAGAAATAATTTTTTTTTTTTACTGTACAAACGGGTACCCCTACCATCACACAAATTCGCATACAAACATTTATTTAAAATTATTTTTTTTTAAAGCCTGATTATGAGGAATCGAATATCCTCAGAAACCACATTTCATTGTTAAAGCAGGTAATACCATGCCTTTACGAAAAATCTGTGCTTCTAAAATATAAAACAAGCACACAACACACACAAACACACACACACCACAAACAAACACACACACACCACAACACACAACGTACAATTATAGGAAAAAAAAGCTTATCCCATTTTAAAGAAAATGACGGCCTTTACTAAAGCAAATCATTTTAAAACAAATACTCCCCCTTTAAGTTTATGATTTTTAAAAACCCACATTTTAACAAATTTTAATGCAAATGTGTTTTCCTAGCTCGTTTAAACTTTTTTCTTTAAAAAAAATAAAAAACATGTAAATATGTAAAAATATATCCAGTCACCAGTGATATACATAAAAAACTTTATAAAAATAACATTTCCTTTAGTTTCATTTGTCAATAAAAATGCAACATTATTAAGCCAATGATGTTCATACCCCGGGGAAAAGGTTACAACACGTTAATAAGTTGGAAAATTATCTGCTTTGACTCTTCTCTGCCAGGAATGATTGGGACAGTTGAGGCGTTCTGCTGACACCACACACGACACACACACACACACTACACACACACACACACCCACTTCACACTCACATAAACATGCCGACAGTCTGGTTTATGTTTAGGGGTGTTTATAGGAGTAATGATTTTGTACGTACAAACACCTACCATCCACACAAGAATTTGCATTGTTCATTTTAATGTAATTTTGTTTGCAAGATTTAATATGAGAG
>NW_024873006.1:0-2086 GCF_018340385.1 Cyprinus carpio | reverse complement strand
CTGTGGAAGCAGGCAATCAGAAGGTTCCACGTCTCTGTGTACATTAGCATAGGCGAGTGAATAAGTGCCCCTGTCCGGCTCTTTCTGATCATTGACTCGTCAGCAGCATAAATGCTGAACCAGCGAAGTCCGCGCCGAAGAAGAGCTCTAAGAAGGCTGTCACTAAGACCGCCGCGAAAGGAGGAAAAGAGCGCAGAAGAAAGGCCAGGAAGGAGAGCTACGCCATCTACGTGTACAAAGTGCTGAAGCAGGTTCATCCTGACACCGGGATCTCTTCGACTAGAAATCATGTTTATATTACGTTTATAATGTGTTTTATGTTTTTGTCTCGTTGCTCCGGCCGGACAGGGCATCACAATATGTTAAGAGGCGTAACATTTCCGTCACACACTTGAGGTATTCGGCCAATCACAACACACTGGATAGCTGGCCAATCACAGCACACCTCGCTTTTCAGACCGATGAGCTGTGTATAAAATCGACGTTTCAGAAGGCGGGGCATAGAGGAGAAACGATAATGTACAGTATGTGGAAAAAAAGTTTTTTTTTTTTTTTTTTTTTTTACCTTAAACACACATAAAACACATTTCATTACAACAACATACACAAAATAATGTTCTTTTAGCAGCATCATATGACCCCTTTAAATTAAAAATGTACATTTACACTATACTTTGGATCCAAGTTTTGTGTGTGCATATATAATATATATATATATATATCTATATATATTATATAAATAAAAACGCACCACCTTGGTTTCTTTTAGGTCCTTTAAGCAAGTGCAAAAGGCCTCCTACTGTTCTTACATATTACTGTCTTTGTTGTAATCTTTTGCTGACAGACAACATTTATTAGACATGTCTGGAAGAGGCAAAGGCTTTTGAGAGCCACCCATATTTTCAACACAAGGGGAGCTGTTGTCCAAGATAGTGGAAGATTGCGTAATATAACATGTTTTGGACAAACCTGCATTTTATTTAAAAAACGATGCAAACTCAAATGCAGGCAGTCACGAAAAAAAATAAATAAATAAAAATTACTAATGGCTTTTTTTCTTTAAAATAAATTCTTTTAAATCTACTTTTCTCATCTTTCATTTCTTTACACTCCTATTGTACATGTAGTATTGATTATTCATATTAATTATTATTATTATTATTTTTTTTTTTTTTTTTTTTCTGTTCCAAGACTTACAAACAGTTAATCTTAAACGTTATTCAATTCTCGTCGTTTGAAGAAGGTCGCCATCTGCCGTCAGCAAAGCCTCATTACAACTCCAATATTCTTTCTAGAAATGTCATAGCCTTTCCCAATGATCATCAACTTACAGTGTTCGTGTGTGTGTTTTATTTCACAAGTAAACAACTATATGCCCATATTAAACAAGTTCATACACTGCATCCAAAATCACATATTTGCTGAAAAATGTGCTCACCCTCAGTTCATCTGAGAGTCAGGATGAGTGGTTTCTTCATCAGGTTTGTAGAAATGTAGCACGGCATCAGTTGTCTCATCAATGGATGCTCTGCAGTGAATGGGTTGCCGTCAGAATGAGAGTACAAACAGCTGCATTAAAAACATCACAGGTAATCCACAAGTAATCCACAGCACTCCAGTCCATCAGTTCACATCTGGAGAAGACAAAAGATGAAACAAATCCAGCAAGTCTTCCAGTTTGAGCTTGTACAATATAGTAAGCGTGTACACTATAATCAATTTTAAATATAAAATTAACATCAATTAAATTCTTCCAAAATAATTCAACCCCTCTCTGTTCACTAAAAGTCTCTAGTGGTTTCATATTATTCACGTACTGAAGGAAAAATAACTACGTCCTCACTGGTTTTAAATGTGGCAGACTCTAGCTTTATTCATGTTATAGTCAGAGGTTTGATCTGACTTCACTGTGAACTGGATCAGTGGCAGCACCTTACAGTAATTATTATTATACTATAGGTCTGTGTTCTGGGTATTTACTGCGGCTGAGGTTTTACTGGCATCTGTTCTCTAGATGGCAGCCACCTGTGCGTGTTATTGGACATTCATTGCCCAATGTGCACATGGCATGAGATGCAATCCCAAA
>NW_024873005.1:0-31690 GCF_018340385.1 Cyprinus carpio | reverse complement strand
AAAGCACAGGCAAAGGTAGCCCAATATGGTAAAAAAGGAGACATTTTAATTATGTAGATAATTTTTTTTTCTTGTCGCTGCAAGATGATTTACAGTGCGACTTTATATCCACATGACTCGTGCAACGAGCTGTGAGAGAGAGTGGAGAGAGAGGTGTATGGTTACTGCGGACGTTTGGCAAGGAGAAATACACATACAGGCTTAGTATACTATATCCTGTAGTGAGCTTGTGTTTCAGAATGCTTGTGTGATGTGACGTTAACACACATTGAAGACTGCTAGGATTGCAGACGAGATCGTGCTGCCAGTTGTGTCGGATGGTCGGTTATCTGGAGAGAAGTGGAGAAATCCAGTGGTTATGCATGTGAGTACACTGAAAGCTTCATCGAGTCAACAGTTGTATTTTTGCAAGTGTGGAATATCCATATCTCCCGTGTGAGTTGTAACCATGTGAAGCGGCCCCACCGTAAATCTGATGGTGGGTGAGGCCGAACATCGAAAAAGGGTCTGGTGCCTTGTTCGTGCTGTGACGTTCCCTCTGGCCATCTCTGCTCAAATCGGGTGCCCCAACGTGCCGACCATCTCCCCGTTCCTATGTTGTTTTTGACCCTACTTCACTGTAGTGTGTGGAGTGCGTGGCGCGTCCTTTTCTTTGCTGAGTGAACTGGGAATTCCTGCATGTCGGGCTGGTCATGTTGTCAGTAATAACCCTCTATCTGGTAGAGAAAACCCTGTGGAGAAGAACGTGCACCGGTGTTTGTGATACACCTCTTTTATATACATGCCCACTCGCGCGGCTTTGGACCCCTACTCCCCGAGTGGCGACGTCAACATAGCATAAAGGAACCCAGCATGTGGCCACCAGCTGAGGCCGTGAAGCCCAACGTGCAGCAACGTCAATCCTGTATCTATCCACTCGTGGTCAAATTCGAGAGTGGTGTGTCGTTCTCAATATTCACTGAATCTAAGTAAATTTGTGAAAGGCACTCTGTCGTCTGATTACCATCCCTACGGTCTGAGCTTGAGGATCTGAGGGCGTCGTGGGAGTGTTTTCCCAGGTTTGGAGGTGACCGGGGTGAGTGTTTGTCGGGAATCTGCCCGGTGAAGAAACCACCAGTTGTCGTGACATAAGCACCTTCTCTATACTCCCGACTGAAAAAGGGCTAAAGCCTGACTTCCACCTCTTCGAGGTCTGTGAGAGTTGTACCTTCAGTATGGCATTGGATTACCACCTGTATGCCAAAGTCACGCAAGACCAGTTGCCCCGTTATACCCCTCTGTACCCGAAGCTAAAGCTAGCGGATTGCCCTTGTAGCCTTACCTGTATGGCCCAAGTCAAGCTTCCGTTTGCCCCTGTATACCCCTCTTACCCTTTAGCTAGAGCCAGCGTATGCCCTTGCATACGTAACTGTAGCCCACCCAGTCCAAGCTCCAGGGTGTCCCTGTACACCCCTCTGTACCCTAAGCTAGAACCAGCGTATTGCTTCTTGTATACTTTACCTGTATGCCCAAAGTCAAGCTCAGTTGCCCCTGTATACCCCGCTGTACCCTCAAGCTAAGAGCTACGTATTGTCCTTGCATACCTTACTTGTAGCTCAGAGTCCAGCTCTATTGCCCTTGTATACTCCCTGTACTCCAAGTAAAGACCCAGTTGTCCTTCTGCATCTTACCTGTACTCCCGATTGAAACGCCCAGCTGCCTCGTCCCGTGCATAATTCACCTGCATATTACCTGTGTACCTGTTGACTGCTTTCCAACCGTGACCCGAATCCTCGTGGCGAACGGCGTCGGTAGCCCTCACCCAATTCATCAAATACTTACCTCGTACTCTCGCAGGACTGAAAGGGCCCTACCCACTGACGTGCTCCCTCAGGAGAAACACAAAGGCACTACTGAGAAAAACCCTGTGAGTCACGTGAAGGAAAGGCACAAATTACCTTACAGGTTTACCTGAGGCCCCGGACAGAGTCCGAAGCAGACTCGGACCTATACTGCTCTGGCCCGAGAGTGGATTTTAGATTCCCTTTTCCCTTCCCTTTTTTAAAAAATTTTAAAATAAAGTCGTTTAATTAACTTCCCCTCTTTGTGTCTGGTCATGGGGTGTTCTTGGGACCGCCTCGAGGTGGAAACTAGGGGGGCGGAAATAACATCTGTGGTCCCTCCGACTGTGACCCCCCAAAGAGAAATACAACCTGCAACAGATTACATAATGCTTTCGGTCTGAATTGATTCGTTTAAAAGACCTTTCAAGCGTTCTCGGATATCTTCTCATGTATGTGAGACACCACATGTTTAAGTTAACTTCATATCAGGAAAAATTCAAGTGCTCTAGGGCGACCCCCGTCCCTGCATGCGCATAATAATTTTTCGCACAAACCACTTGAATGAAATAATAATTCAATTTTTGCATATGCATTACAACGTAAATTCTTTTTTTACATGCCAGTTTATCCAAATAAAACAAACAGAGTTGGTAAGAGATAAAACAAATAAGAAGAAATGCGTGCGCGTGCACTCACAGCTCACATGACTCTCACGCCGCGCAATCTTGCAAACATACAAATTTACACACCCTGCATTTAAAGTAGCGCTGCAATTTTATTTTTTTTTTACTTAAATGTATATGAAAGCAAGAAAAGCTCCCTTTAAAATCACTGAAGTTGTCAATTAATGAAGCTCTTATTTACAGTGTGTGTATTTTGTTGATTATAAAAGAGAGAACTTGGTTTAAGAAATGAGAACGTTTTATTAAATCCGTACCTTCGTTAGACTTTCAATGATTTAGCTAAAGCTGCAGGTTTAATTTATTTTTTTCTTTTCTTGTTTTAATTAGGGCCTAAATAATGGAGCGAAATTATACAGTGCCGCTACGTTTTTACTAAACAAAGGAAATAATTTATAAAAAACACAAAGACAATCTTCCCTAATCATGTACAGGACAAATTCTTTTTTTCCAAGACGTTTATCTGTCAAAATAAAGACAGGTACGAATAAAAAGTATGGCGTGACAAAAATGCATGTTGTTTTATTAAGAAGTTTACAATATAATTAAAATCATAGGCCTAATATTTGAGAATTTTTGACATTTTTGCATATAAATCCATGTACCGAGCTCCTAAATAGGCTCCCACTGTTAATGCTCCATCAAAGTAAACCACAAATGCTTTAGAATACTATAACACGTAATTAAATTTTTAAAAAATCAATTTTTTCGTTTTTTTAACCCTTTTTTAGATACAAAATCATTGCAAAGCACTGTTACAGAAAATTAATTTCGACTAAAAAAACAATATTTCATTAGTGCTTATCAGGGATGACTTGGGCCAGTTTAATGTGCATAACGGGCGAAATGTTCCGAAAAATCAATAAAAGATGTAACTAACAGATGATTACACTATTCAGCAATTATGAAATCAAACTTACAGCAAAATGGGTAGTTCTGCTGTGTCTCTGGGGTAGCATCATCTGAGGTCCCTCGAGGGGCTGGCACATCTCTTGCTCAGGTGTTCTGGATCCAACTTAGCTTGTGTAATCTCCCTAGTTACCACTGGATGTAAATCCCGTGGAGAACAGAGAAAACAAATAGAGACATATAGCATAGCTGCTGTTCCGCCAAGTAAAATTATTATTTTAAACCCAAGCTTAATATGAATACTAATGCTCAATTTGATCAGATATAACTGCAGTCCAAATTATGATATGCATTATGCGAAGCTTGCTTGGCCAAAGAGCGTGTGTGTTTTTTAATCTAATTTAAACAGAGAGAGCTAGCGTACTCTGGAACCCCGAACATTAGCAGTAAGCTATCTCAGAGTTATTGTGTGTGGGTGAGAGACCAATATTGGGCTCATGGGTAAAAAGGCTCTAGCTCCTTTAGTGGACTTTAGCTATCCTAGGTACTATAAAAGTCCAGCGTTTTCGTGACCTTAGTGGACGTGATAGATTGTAGCGTGTTAGAAGACTTAGTAGGTAAGCAGGAGCTAAGCCATAAGTATACAAACTTTTTTTTTTTTTTTTTTTTCTGTTGCGTGGCAACACTTATAGTTGAAGTCAATAATATTTTGTATCAATGATACGGAAACTAATAGTCGCCACTAGTGCAGAGGACTGTAGTATTGGGGTTGTAATATGATAATATTTTCGTGACCTGGAAGGACTCTTACGCACCGTTTCGTTGCACTTCATTTTGGATACACCCTGTGTAGCTTGTTGTATTGAGGATGCAGGACAACAGCTCGCAGGCATTCCCAATAGTCCAGCTGAGGTCATGAACGCAATGAACTAGTTTCTGCCCATCAGAAACAGGTAACATGTTTCGTTAGCTGGGAATGTTTCTAAGATGGAAGACTGCTGTTTACTTGTAACATGGGAAATATGATTTCAATACATAGCAAGTTACTGTCTAATATACACACCAGATTTTTGACTGTTTAGAGAAGTAGTAGAACAGTAAAATCCGTCTAATTGCAATTGGAATCTATGAATTCTGTGTAAGTCTTTTGGTCCAAGGTAAGTAATATCTCGTCTTACTGAAATTTAATTAGGCAAAATTATTGGTAATCCAATCTTTTACATTTCTACACACTCTGTTAGCTTAGATAATTTAGGAAAGTTTCAATCTGGTCTCTTAAGATATATTGGTGAGTATCATCGCATAACGAGGAACACTAATCCCGTATTTCTAATGTATACCAAGGGCAACATGTATATTGAAAATAGCAGAGGCCCTAGGACAGATCCTGATGTGGCACTCCATATTTTTCTGGTGATAATGAGATTACTCCCCACTATTAAATAACACATGTACGATCGACAGGTTTGGTTTCAAACCATTTAAAAAGCCTCGCCTTGGATACCTGTAAGTTTTGTTACCCTTTTAAAATTCCGTGTCTAAGGGGGGCGACGCAGCACTAGACAATAAATACAATAGATCACCCCTTGGTCACCAAGAACAAGTCTTTTAATTTTATGCATTCTGGGCCATAATGGTCCCCTGAACCACTAAAATTTTTCCCAAAAGAGAATCATTTTTTTTGCAGGAAGGAGCACAATTGGCAGACACAACTTTTCAAAAATTTTAGCAAAATTTTAATTTGAAAGGGGTCTGTAATTGCCAGTTCACTAGGATCATTGTGGTTCTTAATAAGATGCTTAATAACTGCCACTCGAATTTTTTTGGGATGGTGACCTAACGATAACGACGAGTTATAATTTTGAGAAACGGTTCTTCTGCTACAGGTACAACTCTTTCAGTAATGTAGGGGGTACAGGATCTCAAACAATGTTGCTGGTTTAGATGCATGATGGGTATTTAGCTCTTCCGTCCTATAGCTTGTAAAGCACTGCAGTTGATCTTTGGGTGCAATGGATAAAATTTAAAAGATTAGACCTGTAGAATCACATTGGTATTGGTTTTTTTCTGATGTTACTACTTTATCAGGAAGAAATTCATAAAGCCCATTACTATTAAAACTGTGAGGGGAATTTTAGTTTGGGGTGGCATCTGGTTATTGTTAATCTAGCCACTAGTCGAATAAAAAACCTGGATTTTTTTGGGGGATTTTCTGTGATTTGTGGAAAATGCTCGGCCCTGGCATTTTTTAGAGCCGCTAAAGCTAGGCAGGCAGTCAGTTTATTTATTAGCACATTTCGTACACAATGGTATTCAAAGTTCTTTACATAAAAGAAAGTAAAATATCATGAAGAAAATAATAACAAAAATAAAACAAGCAATTTAAAACTAAAACAACAAATTTAAAACATTGGAAAATTTATTTAAAATTGACTTATTTAAAAGGGAATACAGGGGAATATGAAAACAGTAAAATCGGGTGGGCATCGCACATGCTCATTCATAAATGCACAGAAACAAATGATTTTGAGTCTAGATGTAAATGTGACTACTTTTTGTTACACATCTATCTCTTCTGGAAGCCTTTTTCCCAACTGCGGGCGGCAAAATAATAAAAGGCGGACTCCCCTTGTTTGTGTAAACCCTTGGATTTCTAACTGACCTCGATATAATGATCTGGGTTCGGGTTTAGGTCATTGGGGGTGATTTAAAAACCGATTAAAAAATCTTTAAATAAATCCAAATGTAACTAAGCCAGTGAAAAAGGACCAAAGGACGGTGGAGTATGCTCAGTTTCTGTTCTAGTCAGAATTCGGGTAGCAGCGGTTTCTTGATGACTGCAGCTGTCTAATGGTCTTTTTGAAGGCCGGTGGGGAGACCATTACAATGCCACCCTGTTTGGTGATAAAGGCTGAACAATTTTCCTAAGTCTTACGGAAACAAAACATCTAATTCTTGCAATGTTTTTTAGATGATAGTATGCTGATTTAGTTACTGCTTTGACATGACTACTGAAACTAGGTCTGTCTCCAGAATCACACCACATCCTGACTTATTTTTAGTTGTTGTCCCCTAGAGTCAAGGTATGCATTCACCTTGAAAACTTCATCTTTGTCCAAATGCAATACTTCAGTTTTTTTCTTGTTAACTGAAGAAAGTTCGGGCTATCCAACTATTATTTCACAATACATTGGCAAGGGAGCCCAATGGGGCGTAGTCTTTGGCGAAAAGGGCTAGGTAATCTGTGTATCTCAGCCTAACGTATAGCAATTGTGGTTCTTTCCCCAATTTGGTTCTTATCTGACTTAGTGGGAGCAAAAATAACAGGCTAAACAAGAGCGGTGCAAAATTACCTTGTGGACCTGCATGTCATGGACATGCCCCTTAGACTTATGCCTCCTAACTAAACATAATAACCCCCTCCTTCTAAGTAACCTGACCCATTTGAGTACCACCCCGAAAGGCCCGACCCGTTTTCCAGTCTCCCCTAGAAGTATTTATATCGACAGTGTCAACCCAGCACGGGATCTAGCAACCCCCACTATATTTGCCAAGTCAAATTAGCGAAATCATTTATTTTTAATGAGCGTTCTCGTGCTGTAATCAGTCGAAACCCAATGGAAAATTTAAATACCATTTGAGTTTAAGTTTTTTGTTCGCTGATTAAAAACTTTTTTTTAAAATTTTTTTCCCTAAAAAAGGGAAGATTAGATTTTGGTTTCCTATAATTGCCAAATTGTGTTACAAGATTGCTCTTTTTAAAGAGGGCTTAACAACTGCGTTTTCACGGAGTTTCCCACTTCTAAGAGATCTGCTTCAAAACAGTAAGCACACTAAAAAAAGATGTGAAGTGTGTCAAGATAGAGGTGCGATTTAGGTGCTTAATGTTTCTTTTTTTCAAGAAGAAATTTTTTTAATTAAACTTATTTTTAATTCCTTCAGTGCGAGCAGGAACACACAAACATTGATGGTCTACCTCTTTTGTCTAATCACAGGAAGATATATATGAAAACCTATTGGTTATTTTATATATATAAAAATCCCCCCTCTCCATTAGATAAGAAAGTTATTACAACTATGACTTCTAGATATCAAACCCCTATACCATGACGTATTAAAGGTTTTATATATCAAATAACAATCTCCAAATATTTGCTTTACAATCCAGTACAAAATCAACTGATTACATTTTTTTTTTTCCCGTTTCTTTTTTTTAACTTTCCCTAGGCTTCTGATCGGTTTAAACCCAAATATTCGGGGGTTATCTTCAGAGTTTTTTACTGCATTATACTTCTCAGCACGGGTTTAATGCATTTTTTTAAAGTTTTGCTCATTGTGATGCGACGGGAAAGGGTTCCCGATGTGCCTTGCAGTCATGTAAACTGTATTTGTATTCTCTCCCTGTCTTTTTTGGGGTTTTAGCAGATTCCCCGGGTTTCCCCTTTTCCCCCACCTGGGGAATGCCGTGTTCTCGCAAAGATGATTTCATGTGTTTTTATAAAAACAACAAAGATTATTGGTGCAACGAATCGCTTGTAATTTGACCAGTTTGGGTCTACACAGCAAATAGTTTCTTCCATCCAAAGAATAATCACCCCCCAAAAAAAACTTTTTTTGCCAGGGGTTCAATCCGGTGGATCATGATGACATTGGCCCTTTTTGTTGCTTGCATGATGCTTCAAGCACTACACAGGTTGAAAACCTCTTGTCATGTCGCTTTATTCCGGGCCAGTAGATTACAGTTCCTACCCCTTTTTTTACATTTCTCACCCCAGGTGTCCCCGTGCAGTTTTTTTAACATCCCTGTCCAGGCACTGAGGATAAATGATCCTGTCTTGTCTCAGCAGAATCCCTTAACACACTCAAACTCTGTTTCTAGTGTTGTAGTACTGAGCCACATTTTCTCTAGGCCAACCTTCATTCAGATGTTTGCTGACTAAACAACAAAAGCAATTGCAACATGTATCTTTTCCAGTCTGCCACTGCAATCTGTTTGAGTTTTTGTGTCTGTGACTGGAAGAGCGTTTGCCACCATGTTCACATTCTGAGTTCACATCAGCCTCTGTGGAACTTTTCTACAATTTCCACTCTGTTTTTCAACAGCCTCTGGACACAGAGCGTCCGTTAGAACCAGATCGCCCTTGAGTGTACATTAGCGCCATATCACACCTCTGCAGTCGCATCATCAGTCGCTGGGATTCTTTGAGACATTTGGTTCAAGCTCTTTTAATGATGGCAATTGATGGTTTGTGATTTGTCTCTTCTGCCACAAAAAATGTCGGTGTAAGGCCGTACACATAGCCGTGAAATTTCGCCAATCCATACACTAAGCCCAGGCACCTCTTTGTTCACTCGGTGCATGCGACGTTCCGTCGAGTCATTGTTCCTCGAGGCATATGCACGGGCTCCAATTCTCTCCATCCCCTGCAAAAACTGCCACCCATTCCATCTATGATGCATCTGTCGATATCTTTGTCTTTCTTTTGTCGGGTCCAAGAACGTCCAGGAACAGCCTCTGTTGTGAGAGAGTCTGTCAGTCGCCCCCATTCTTGTTCATGATCATCTGTCCCATCCTGAAACTGGCCTTTATCGCAACAACAGTTCTCTCAAATAAACAAGTTGTTGAGGACCGGTTAGGTATTAACGTCCCAACGCAAATTGATCATCCCCATCCCCCCACTCTCCAAGGACAAGGGGGGCAGTCTTTTCTGTCTGTTGGTCTGGGCATTTTGAGTATTGCCTGTTTAATCTCACTCTTGGTCCTGGTTCCACACCCCTTTTCTGACAGCGTAATCTCCCAAGGAACGTGATTTCCTTCGCTGCTCCAACTGACAACTGTTCCATTAACCTTGGCCCAACTTCCTAACTCGTTAGACTTCCATTGAGCCTCTTGTGTTGGCTGTTCTATTGTGGACCCCCACATACAATGTCGTCCACATAAACACGCACACCTCGATACCTTTCGATTACGTGTTCCATAGCCCTGTGGAATACTTCAGGAGCTGAGGAAATTCCAACGGCATCCTCAAGAAAGAGTAGCGGCCAAAGGGGCGTGTTGAATGGTGCAATACCTTGTGCTGTCCTCATGTAGTTTCAGCTGCCAAAAGCCCTGAGATGCATCCAGCTTCGTAAAAAACTTAGCACCTGCCATCTCACTTATAATTTCCTCCCGTGTCGGAATCTGGTTATGTTCTCTCTGTATGTTTGCATTTAAGTCCTTTGGATCCATACAAATACGTAGATCACCATTGGTTTCTTCACACACACCATTGAATTAACACCCCCGTAGCCTCTTCCACTTTTTCTATGACTCCCATTGTTGGCATTTATCCACCTCTTGCCTCACTTTTCACGAAGTGGTTTTGGAACCCGTCTCGGGTGCGTGGAACTACTGGCTGTGCATCTTTTTTAAATTTGTATTTTGTAGGTGAATGGTAATACTCCAAACCCTTCAAAGAGTGCTGGAAACGTTTCACGTTTGTTCCACACTGTTCTGTGTTTTCTCCATTATTTATGGTGTATACTCTTCTTACCAGACCCAAATATCTCACATGCCTATCTCCCAACACAGAATCATGGCCATCTGGAACAACCACAAACAGAGGTAATGTTCTCTGTTTTTAACTTTTACTCTGAGAGTACATGTTCCTTTTTGTTGGAATGTTCTGGCCATTATAGGCTTTGAGTTGCACAGTTTTCTGACTTATGCGCGGCTTGATTTCATTGCTCTGACATCATACTCTGAATCAGATTGATTTTGCTCCTGTTGTCTAGCTTGAGTGATACTGTTACTCCATTTTTTTCCCAGAGCAGTCAGCCACTTGTCCCGTGCAACACTATTCACAGCAGCCTGTTCTGTTCTTTCTTGACTGATATCGGCCTTCTGCACCATTCCAACGAAGAATGTGTCACTGAGGGATGTTTCTTCCACTGCATGCACACGCTCTCTTTGACTTTGTCCACCTTTTGAAAAGCATTGTTTGGCAAAATGATTCTGCCCTTTACATTTAGCACAGACTTTGCCAAAAAGCTGGGCACTGCTTTGGCAGGTGTCTTGTGCCACATCTCTTCAGTTAACAGCCTCTTCTGCTGTTTCAGTTTTCTCATTCCGCTTTTCTGCTTCTGTCTCTGTTACTGCAGCTACGGCTGAATTGTCACTCCCGCTCATCTTTGTGTGTTCACTAAAGGTTTTAGCATGCTGAATAGCTATCTCACTGGCCTGACATATCCGCACTGCACATTTGGTCACGGACCATTGAATCTTGCAACAGTCCGAAATTGCATGTTTTAGCTTCCAACTTTAAATCAACTAAGAAACTGTCAAACGTCTCTCCTTGTTGTTGTAGACGAGAGCAAAAAACATACCTCTCAAAAGTCTAATTTTTTCTTGGTGTGCAGTGCACATCAAACTTTTCCATCACCACGTCATATTTGCCTTTGTCCTCGGCCTGTGCAAACACGAGTGTGTTAAACACTTCTATTGACTGAGGTCCCGCGCGGTGAGAAGCAATGCAATCTTGCGTGCATCCGACGCTTCATCCCAAGCCCACTCCCTTGCAAGTACAGCGTGAATCTCTGCTTGAACATACCCATTCGTGATCAATGTTTCCAGTCCAGTTTACAGCGTCAGGCGGTTTAACACTTTCCATGACGACTGTCGATGTTGGTGATTAACCCCACTCCTGGTACCATGTAATGTTTCTTATTTCAATGAAGAAACTGTTTGTAATTAAACTTATCTTTTAATTCACTTTCAGGTTGCGAGCAGGAAACAGCAACAACAAATGTGATGGTCTAACTCTCTGTCTGTCTATATCACAGGTAAGTTAATAATCAGTCCAACCACAGCAATTCCTGCCGGTGCTGTGGAGCCAATGACGGTGCTGCACTATTTCTTCCAAATTTTGCTATCATGCTTCAAAAATAGACATAGTATCTTTTGATATTGCGTCCAAATCTGTCTGACCTCTGCCTTGCTTGAGGATGTGCTAATCGCCTTCCTGATATTAATGATCTTCTCAGAAAGAAGGAAGCAAAACTCTTCATTTGCTGTCTGAGAGCATTCACTGGGAATCTGACTTGGGGGGTTGGTCAGTCTCTCAACAGGGGCCCAAAGAGTACAAGTGTGTTTAAGTGCGTGGCTATTTCACATTAAAAGCATGAAGGCTGTCTTATAGATGCTATAGTGAATTTCAAGTTTCGTCTTCCGCAACATCCGGTCGGCTTTTTTTTTTGCATTGTCTTTTCATAGTCTGAACTGCTTTTGATCTTCTCCAAACTGATTTCTGTCTGTTTGTTTTCTTACTATTTTTGGAGCAGTATCATCAATAACATTCTTAACTTTTGAGTTAAAGGAATCCAGGAGAATATCAACAGAGTCTGCAGAATTGCTTGGGGTCTAAAGATATAGCCTCCATAAACAGCACACTAGTGTTCTCGTTAATGCATCTCCTTCTGACAAAGACAGATCTAGATTCAGTGGTAACAGAGATCAATATATCAAAGAAAATACAGAAGTGATCAGGATAGTGCTACGTCCTTAATACAATGGAAGAAATGTTTAGACCTCTACTGATGATTAAATCTAGAGGGTGTCCATCTTTGTGTGTGGGTCCATGCACATGCTGAATCAGGTCAAAAGTGTTTAAAACAGTTATCATTTCTTTTGTAGTTTTGTTTTACTGCATTATCTATGTGAATATTAAAATCCCCTGCAATAGCAAAACAGTCCAATTCGAGGAAATCTTTGAGAACATTTCTGTGAACTCTTCAACAAAGTATTTTGGAGGCCTGTAAATAATGATAAACAGAATGCGTGGAGCACCTTTCAGCACAATCCCTAGATATTCAAAAGACAAGTACTGACCAAATGACATTTGCTTGCATTGATAGACATCTTTAAATAGAGCAGCTCTCACCTCCACCTCTCCTAACAGTCCCTGCAAACACTCATGAAAGGGAAGTTAGGAGGGGCTGCTTCATTGAGGACTGTTTGCACTGCAGCTGTCTTCTAGCCATGTTTCGTTTAGAAACTAAAATCCAATGTTTGTGGTTATAAATCATTGATTAAAAAATTATTATTTTTTAGTGAGCGAATGTTTAAAAATGCTTAACTTGATGGCAGTGCTTTGTGTCTTTACATCAATCTTAGTTGATGCATTATAGGCGCAGATTAGATGAGTTTTGCCCTTCGGCTTGAAAAGGCCTTAGACTTTCTATCACGTGATAAAAAAGTGAAGTGAAAGTGAAAGTGACGTGACATTCAGCCAAGTATGGTGACCATACTCAGAATTCGTGCTCTGCATTTAACCCATCCGAAGTGCACACACACAGAGCAGTGAACACACACACACACTGTGAACACACACCCGGAGCAGTGGGCAGCCATTTTATGCTGCGGCGCCCGGGGAGCAGTTGGGGGTTCGATGCACCTAAGTCATGGTATTGAAGGTGGAGAGAGAACTGTACATGCACTCCCCCACCCACAATTCCTGCCGGCCCGAGACTCGAACTCACAACCCTTCGATTGGGAGTCCGACTCTCTAACCATTAGGCCACGACTTCCCCAAACTGAAATAGAGAAAGCTACAGGCACACTGGGTTCCCGCTTGTTCTGTAACATTTGCGAATGTGCTGCTATTATAGCGGGGACCCGACATATCACGAGAGCTGCTATCATTGTTTTTGGTTCCCTACAGCAGGGGGAGGGTTGGGGCCCTGGCGTTGTGGCAGCGGTCGGAGTGCTCTCACAGGAGCGGGCCCACAGGCTTTGGTGGTTGGGGGCCCGCCGTTGTTTTTGGTGATATTTGCGGGCTTGCAGTGATGAGTGAGAGAGTTTAGTCCCAGCATACACCAATTCCCCCATTTTCTGTGAGAAGCACAGAAGTGGAGATGCTGGAGAGAGGGAAAAGGGTGTCTGGTGAGAGGGGCTGTGTTTTCTGGTGTTTCCAGTGACTGTGATATGTGTCCTGGCTTCCCTGGCTTTTCCAGAAAGTGTCCTTGGGGCGAGTCTTATATCTGTTTGATAACATCACAGTCTGTCTGTGAGGAGCTCTGTGGGCAGGCCTCACGGGATGGTGTCCATCAGCAGTGCTTGTTGTGGCTGCATGGTATTATCAGTGTCCTTGTGGGATTGTCAACCACATGATGACTCGGATCTGGTGTGTGTGTGCTGAATGAATTGACATACTCTGCTGAAGGATGGCGTAATGGAGAAGTAGATATTGTCCTTAAGCACTCTAGCTCCAAGTTTGTTAGGGTGGAGGCCATCCGGTTTAAACAGTTGGTCTATGGCCCCAGAACAGATTGAAGTTGTCGATGAAATTTACTCCTTTTATATTGCAAGATCTTTGTAGCCATGTGTTCAGCCCAAGCAACGTGAAACATATTTGTTCATATTTGCTGGGAGTGGTCCACTGATGAATGACTGAACTTTGATCTTCGAAGTGTTTCAAAGCTAGACATACTGTTTTTCCACGCAATTCTAAAAACTTCCAAGTTAGTTATTTCTCCTTTTGGGTGCTCAAGACTACGAGCTTCTTTCTTGAGAGAGTGGGTTATTACTGTTGTACCATGGCACAGTACGTTTTCTCTAACCTTTTTCATTTGATGGGGGCAAAAGCTTCTAATTTATTAGAGAATATGGTGCCCATGTGCCTCCATTTCGTCTAGTTCATTGTGTATTTATGAGTTATACAGAGCAGTTGAGATAAATCTGGCAGGTTTTTTTGTAAATCTGTCTTTGGTGGCGGAACAATAGTCTCCCTGGACGATAACGCAAAGCCATATAGTTATTATCATCAATACGCAGAATGCACGATACAAGGAAATGCAATAACATCATCACTTTGAGGTACGACATCTAATCAGTAAGATCGATTCCATGCGATATAATTAAATCTCGTATGATTAAAACGATGAGTGGGCCCGGTGACCTTTGCTTTACTCCAAAACAGTTTATAAGTCAGTAAACGTAAGTCCTAATGCATCATTTGTTTTATCAACGTGAATGTCAAAATCTCCGTAAATTAGCACTTTATCAGCGTAACCCAAAACAGGTCTGAGAGGAAATCTCCAAATTCTTTGGGAATATCAGTGGTCCTGACACGATGATCGTCGCCGCGGTTGTTGTGCCGCGCACCGTCTCAATCAGGCTCCTGAAGTCCCTCTTCAGCGTCTCCGTCTGCCTCTGCGTGGTGTCGTTAACCCCAGGATGAAGCACGATGCTCTGGGGCTCTTGTCGGCCTTCAGGATTGCAGGTATCTGTGCAGAAATATCGAGAACACGAGCACCAGGGAAACAGTGAGTTTGCACTTTCCTGCGCTAATGTAGCACGGACGTGTCGACGATGGAGTCTCCGATGATCACAGTGTCGTGTTCCGTCTCGCGGAGGGAGCGAACCGGTTCCATGTGGAGATCTCAAAGGCTGGAGGTGGAGAGGTCGTCGCCCGGGGCTGGCTCACGTCCTCCACTGTGGATGCACCCAGGGTCCATGGTGTCCCGGCGGCGGAGTGAAGGACATCTGGCAGAGTCGCGCCCTTTGGTGCACCGGCTGTGCAGAAAAAACACAGGGGTGTAGAGGTGGTGGGACTGTAGCAGCGCGCGTATACTTACCACGGACTTGTGAGCGTCACCCGGGAGGTTCCAGCGTGGCTCTCGCTTTCCAGCTGGGCCTGCCTCTGCTCGAGGTCCCGAATCTGCTTCTCCATGGCCTCCAGCTCGAGCTGCACCAAATGCAGCTCGACCGTGCGTCACCTCACCAAATTTAACAAAAATCCGCCTTTAAAGCAGTAACAGTGATAAAGCAATTTTTAATGTGTGTAATAGAGTTTACAATCAGGGGGGTTTAGCGACAACCCACTAGCTGGCATGCAATGGGCTTTTAAGCTACTAACAGACTGGGGAAATCACTTGACCACTTACCGCCGCCCCGGTCTCCTCGCTCTCTCTCCCATTGCAGACCTCGCTGATGCCGGCATATCAAGCAGAGGCCGAAAAACTCTATCGTGGGGCCTGAACGGGCCCGGGGGCCCTGAACAACCCAAAAGGAAGCGTCCCAATTGGGGTGTAAAATAAAGGGCGTGTGAAGGCTTTTTTTTTCTTTGGCGTGGGAGATAAGGGACTGCCAATATCCTTTCGGAAAGTCCATTTCGAATATAAACGATGATCCCTAACCGATAAAGCAGCTTGTCAATCCGCGGCTTTGGGGATAGCTCAACTTTGCACTGCTTCACCCGCGATAGTCCATGAAAAACCGCCCCGACCCGTGCCATTTTAGGAAGAAAAACTTCGGGCGCGCCCTTACTGTGGGACTCCTCGTTACTCCCATCCCACATTGCTCTGATTCCGGTGGGAAAACCACTTTTTTTTGTTTTTCAGGCAATCTATACGGCTGTCCCCGCACGCCCCCCCCACCACCACGTCCGCTTTGCCTCGTTTTCCCTCATTAGCTACTGTGTGATCATCGTTGCTGGGGAAACTTTGCTTTAATTACTGTGTGTTTTTACCCTGGTAAATAGTGTAAAGGGCGTTTGTTTTGCGTTTGCCTACGGGGGACGGACTTTTGGGTCTGCTAAATAAAAGAGGCTACAATAGCCAGTACGGGGTAAAAAACTTAAAGAGCTGTTTGTAAGCGCTGCCCGAAAAAACAGTCGGGGCGCAAAAGGACAGCAGTTGTAAGTGTTTTTGCCTCGTTTTCTATTAACTACTGCGTGATCATCTTTGCTAGGGAAATTTGCTTTAAATTACTGTGGGGTCTTCCGGGTAAATAGGGGTATTGTGGCTTGGTTTGGCGTTTGCCTATGGGGGGGCCTGGCTTTTCGGTCTGCAAAATGGGGAGGGGTGACACTGACTTCAATCACAAAAAATAAGAAAATATTAAGGGGAAAGGTGTAAACGCGGCAGCGGTCGGGGCCGCCCCGGGGAGCTCCTCGGGGAAGCCCTCGTATGAAAAACGACATGTAGGACCATCGACTTACCTGTCGACTCACCGAGCAAGGACACACAGGATTTTGAGTATGCTTTTCTCCCCTTTAATTTGTACAGCTCGCCCCAAAAATTATTTTGGAATTAGTCCTAGGGCTTCAGATGCTACTATCCCTACTAACACTCGGAGGGCACGTATGTACGTCAAAGGGAAAGGGCCTGCTGACAAATCTAGGCCGTCGCTGACCTCTACTCCACGTTTCCTATTCCCCTTGGTCTTAAAAAACCCCCCAAATTTTTCGCTGTTAACAAAGCAGATTTTCATTCTCTATTGCTACTCATTCGGGTCTCACCTTTGGGCAGGACTGAGACCGGGTTAAAACTGGGACACGGGCCACCCCAGCCCTCTCCCTATTCCTTGTTCCCACACCCCGCCGGAGGGGCGGGGGGGGAGGAAATGGTCTCCTTAATCGAAAAAAATTGGAATTTGTCTTCAAACACACTACAGGCACGGTCATTTAAACACATGCTTTCTGTAACCCCCCTGTTCAAACCACTTTGTGGTCATTTATGTCCCCCGGTCAGGGAAAACTTTTTGGGAGGAATGGCGTGCTGCTAAAAAAAACATCTGAAGGGGTACTCCTCTGGTAGCTGGTGACTTCAACTCCACCAGATAACCCCAGGTGCTGACTTCAACATCTGCTCCCTCCTTTGTCTAAAGCAGTCTCACTACAGCAACTCAAAAATCGGGAAACCCCAACTGGACTCACAACGCGCTGTGTCAGGGGAAAAACCCATTTATTCCCCCCCCAAACTGCCCACCTCAGACCTCCTAAACTGCTAATCTAGCATTTACTCCAAGCGGCACCGCTCCAACGCGGTCACCTTTCGACGGAACCACCCCAAATCTCTCCATCTGACTATCCTCTGTGTCCCTTTCCTCCTTCCTCCTCTCGCATTTCAGCGGGCCCGAACAGTGAGGGACACTTTTTGTCACTTGACCTTTGCTTGGACACTTTCCACTTCGTCTAGACCAACGCCCCAAACCCACTCCCCTGCGCCCCGGATGTACCCCGGGGAAAATCGCTCTAAACTCAGGGCCGCAGAGAGGAAATGGTTTTAAATAAAGAAACTCTCCCGACCTCAGTGTGTATCGGGCTCTCTTTTCCTTCTCTGCAAACGTCTTAACTGCTAAAACATCATATTAACACAAGTTTAAACAATTTGTGAGGGCTCGGACACTCGCAAAACTTCTTTTCTCTTCTTAATACGCCCCACCCTCTCATGGGCTTTACAGTGATACTTTGCAGTTTTTTCACAAATAAACAAGAAAAATCATTTGTCATTCTCCACCCCGAGACTGGGGATAACTACAACGTAAGGCTCACTCGTCTCCTCTTCTCTCCACTCCAGAGAGGGGACCCCAAAACTTATCCGTCCAGTATCCTCACTTGCCAGGTTTCCGATCCCCATCACCCCCAAAAAAAAGGGGGGGGTTCTTTTCGGGCATCCCTTCACTTATAACATTATCAACTCCTCTCTTCACCGGGAACATTTCCCTCAGCTTTTAAGCAGGCGGGGTAGCCCTGCTGAAGAAACCATTCTAAACCCACTTCTAAAAACTACAGCCCGGGTTCCCTTCTTCCATCATTGCAAGACACTGAACGAGCTGGTTCCACACTCCTATGTTTCTTGTCCCCAAAAAACTCGGGCAGCAATCAATCTGGCTAAAAAGGGCCCTAAACTGAATGCCTGCTCTGGGTTACTGAAGCCGGGAAAGGCAAAAAACCTTCAAAAATCCCAAAATCTTTGCGGAAAGTCGGGCGGCTTTGACAGTAATCCCAGATTTTTCCTTCCACCCTAAAACGATGGGCATTCGGGAACCGCACTCCAGGGGCTTAACTCACCTGTCTGATAGATGCTTAATGGTGGTCTTGGGGGGGGGGAAGTTTCTATAAAAAAATTCTACGGGGGTTCCTCAGGCCAGTATTTGGGGACCGCTTCTCTTCCCCAAATTACATGACGCCCATTAGGTCTGCATTCAGAAGCATGGCTTTCCTTTATAAATGCTACGCTTGTGACACTCAACTCTACTTCATTCAACCAGAGACCCGACGGTAGTTGCTGCATTTCAGCCTGTTGAGTGACATTCTAGCTGGAGAATGGACCTCACCTTCAGCTCAACCTTACAAAGGACGAACTGTGGTGGTTCAACCAACCCATCGTTTCATCACAACTTCTCTATACAGCGGGGTTCGTCAACCATAAACTCCTTCCAGGACAGCCAGAAACCTAGGAGTTGTGATGGATCATCAGTTAAGCTTCACAGACCATATTGCTACAACGAGCCCGGTCCTGTAGATTTGGCCTTATCAACATTAGGAAGATTAGACCCTTCCTGTCAGAGCAATCCACCCAACTTCTTGTCCAAGCTCTTGTCTCTCCGACGGGACTTTGCAGGCTCTCCTGGCGGGCCTCCGCATGTACATCAATCTCTTACAACTGAATCCAGATGCATCAGCGGGCGTTTGTCTCAACTGAGCCTAAAAACCCCATGTTACTCCTCGTCCTCATCAGGTTACACTGGCTACCAGTAGCCGCTGCGCAGCAAATTCCAGGTACTTTATGCTTGCCTACACAAAACGACCACTGGCACGGCGCCAACCTTACCTAAACTCACTAGTTCAATCTTATGCACCCTCCAAAAGTTTGCTCTCCTGCAAGGGAAAGTGCCTGGTTTGTGCTTGACATCTCCCAAGAGGTTTTCAAATCACTCGGCTCTCGTACCGGACCTTTTCACTGGACTGCTCCCAGCTGTTGGAATGACCGTCCGATCTCAAGTTCGAACAACTTGAGTCTTTTACTCATTTTTCAAAAAACATCTAAAGACCTCATCTGTGTTTCGCCCTGCACCTTAACCAACTACTACGAGAACTGTACCTGTTTCTTTTCTATCATATGCCCCCAAAAAAAAAAAACCCTGGCTCGTGTCTGTACGAGACTAACTGAGGACTGATGTCATAAGAGACTTGTTATACCGTTGTTTGTTCCTCGTGATCTGATTGTTTCTACTGTTCTCATTTGTAAGTCGCTTTGTAAAAGCGTCTGCTAAAATTATTAAATGTAAATGTAATGTAAATATGGGGCTGCGACTCAGATTAGTACGACCAGGCAAGACAAAACACATCTGCAAACTCCGTTGTAACGTTTGATGGAGTGGAGCTGAGAGGGGCAAGAGGTGAATCCCTATACCCCCTCGTGCCAGAGGCGAGAGATTATCCTTTGACGATCCGCCGCCGGCCCAAAGATCCTCCTTTCTTCCCTCACTCTTCCGTAGCGAAGCACACTGACTCCTCCTCCTTCCAATTTTAAGGAGGTTGAGGTAGTAGATTGCCGTGAATTCCCGCCTCTGTCCGTTCGTACTACTTTCATAATTGAGATCTCCTAGTCGCGGTGTGGCCTCAACGGGTCCTTGCCACTTATATCCCCGTGCACACACCTCAACCCTTAACCATGGGGCCCATATCAATGCCCCGGATTGTATCATGCTTTTGAATGGATGGAGGTCTGGTTAACAACCTGAATCCACCAAAGCCCCGATAAGTACCCCCCTTAATACTCACAGGGTATCTGGTATAACCCGGCTTGATCGGGGGGTGGCCCGGCGGTCCTACGGGATCCGGACCAACGTCCCCACCTCTCATTATCGAGCATCGATCCCACGAAATTGGCCCCTGAGCCCCACAACGCCAACAGGCCTGCCGAGGCCTCCCCACCGCCCTAGTGGCAGGAAGTGGGTCATGGAATGGGCGTGGGGGAGACGGTAGGAGCCTCGTCGAGCCCCTGTGGGGGGGGGGGGATCGAGGCTCCTCGAGCCCCGGCTGGAGCCTCGATTCCGGTCCTCCAGCGGGGTCCGGCCCTCAGTGGTCTTGCAAACGCCCGGTCCCTAGGGAGCCGGAACAGGTCTAGGGAAAGAGGAAGAGAAAGGGACGCGGGGATAGAGAGAAGAGAGAGATAGATGGAAGGGGGTCGCCGACCTGGAGGCACACCGTCAGTTGGATGGCCAGGTCCAGCGACACGGCCGGTGGCACTGGACCCACTGGGCTGTCCTCCTCGGTAGATTGGGAGACGACTTGCTCCAGTAACCACCTTGTCGAGGGATGGACTCGGCATTGCTTCCTCGGCCAACAGCCATTGCGGCACGAGTCCCGGAGCTACTGTGCTAAGACAAAGGGTCGGCATGCTTCCATCAATTTAAAATGATCGGAAGCGGTTGCCAGTGCTGTTTCGGGACAGAGGCCGACCCTCTGGAGAATTGCTTGTCTTAAGTCCACCGTACGTAACCAGGAGATTCTGGACAGGGCAGTGGTTGGGCAGCCTTCTGGGCTTCCCCTGACAGCAGCGGAAGTCAACCGCAACTGGCCCGCTGGTCGACGGCCACTCACATGCCTCGGCCGTCTTCTCAGAAAGATCCAGGAACGCCTCTGGGTCGTCCCTCAGGCCCCATCTTGGTAATGGGCATGTGAGCGGCGGGGCATTCCAGCAAGCTCCGGAACAGCTCGCGGTCCTCCTGCTGGGGCTTGATCCAGAAATATCAGTTTTGGTGGGGGGTCCAAGGTCATAATCGTTAACGAAAACGAACGAAAAAACGAAAACTAGATGGGAAAAAACATTGTCGTTTACTGAAATAAAAATAAAAACATGGCATATATTACTAAAAACAAAACCTCCGATAACTAACTAAAAACGGTAATGTGTGTTTGGCAACAACTAATGAAAATAAAATTATAGAATAAATGTCCTTAGTTTTCATCTTTGTCAAGGTCTTTCATGTTTTAACACTATTTAAAACACGCCAGCGTTATTACGTTCAGCTGGCATTTCCTGCTCCGGCGTCTCCCTCCCGTCTCTCTGTCACTCATGCATCTCTCACATGTGCGCCCGCGCACACACACACACACACACACACACACACAGCACCTCCCCTCCTTGCACACCACATCTCCATGAGAACGAGTGTTCGTTCGACGTTGATGAAGCAATGTTCGCGCGAAAAGGTTGGTATCTCTATCTCGTGAACACCTGTTACACAATCACACATTAAAAAGTGGTATAAAAATATTTTAAATTCTGAATCTAATTTTGTCAGTGTGTTATGTCGACCTGAGAAGTGATTGAGCCGTCTTAGAAAGTTAACTAGTCGCAAGTTTGAGGTGTAAAAATACACTTTTTGGTTGTGGTTGTCGATTGTCAAAACACTGTGATCAAATATTAAATAATGTTATGTCATTTTTTTTACTTTTACACTGAATGTTTGCTTGCTTCAATCCAGATCGAGCTAGGCTATTGGACTGTATAGGTTAAATTAGTATAGGGTGTGAATTATGTATAGAAGATGTGACTAAAAAACGTAACACTAAAACTAATAAAAACTAAACTAAAACTAAAAAAAAAAAAAACATCACTTAAAAAAAATAATTAAAATCTAAACTGAATTTGAAAACAAAACATAACATCAGTGAAAAATGTGAAACATAAAAAGAGCCAAGTAGCCTTGGCTAAATAGTACATGCTAGTTTTGAATTTGTTATTAATGGTTTAGTATTGTTTTTACATTCTATTATTTCATATTTTTATATGGCTTCTTGTAAAGGTATTACTTTTAATTAGAATGGTATTTCAGTGCACTTAACTTCTAACTTTTTGAGTGATCAAAACAGTTCCTGTTTTGGATATATAATAACAATGAGATATTCTGTAGCATATGATTATCAGTGTGTCACCATGTTAGACCTTGTATGTGTGTTGCACAACACATGCTGCACTGGGTGATCACGGTGGGGATGGATATAGTAGTGGACCATGATGGTCATTGAAAAAAGAAGTGAAGGAGCAGTACCCCCCAATTAGCTGGGGTAATTCGCACTCTGCTTGGCATCATGGCTTGAAACCGCTGGGCTTGGTCTGCCCGCAAGTCCAGCAGGGCTTGGTGGTTCTCTTGATTTCAAGACCCGCGACAGATGTAATGATTTCCGCAAATGGCGAAACCCGATGGTCCTAACGGAGTTTCACCAATCCCGGGGTTTCGGCTCCAGTGTAGTGTTTCCCTTGTCCGTGTGGGTGTGGGAAGGAAGGAGACCGGCCTCGGCTGTCTGAGGCTCGTGAGTATTTTAATTTCCAAAAAATAAAAACAAAACAATCGTGCCACATATGCACACACTTCAATCACTATCTTCACAACGCTGCTTTGGCTTCCGGTTTCGCACCCACGAGTCCTCAGCTCTCTCTCTCCTTGCCACGCGTCTCCCGATCGGCTTATTATACCATCTCCCAACGTCAATTACTGCAAGCGAGACCTCAGGTGGTAGTATTTTGGCACTGACCCACTTACCGACGCCGCTCGTCTCCTCGTTCTTTCTCCCGTTGCAGACCTCAAGAACCACGCTCCCCCGCCACAGTGTCAATCTAAAATATGGTGTGAATACTGTGTAGCTTAGAGCAGAATCTAGACAATATAAGGCAACAGGCTCATAGGCTTGACATTTATCCTGCTTGAATTCATTTAAGAAACACACATAACTTCAATAAGTACTAAACTTCATCTGTGAATATAAAATTGTTTAACTATAGTGTTTTTCTTTTTCATTTTCCCCGACTAGCAGCATCAAATGGAACACACCGATGAGACAAGCTGATGGCTCATTTGCGAAAATGTGCTTTTGATGCGCTTGTTTGATAAACTTGTGGTTTCAAATTACCACCTCAGCGGTCAAAAGCTGCCCAAATGCACTTTGCAGACACGGCGGCGTTACTCGCAGCGGCAGGTAACGATCATTTTGGTTAGGCCACCTACTGTATATCATTCACTAAAAAAAAAAATAAAAAATCATTAAAGTGGTGCCAGTATGACTTAGAATTATTTATAAGATCCTCGTACTTGTCTTTAAGGCCTTGCACAATCTAGCTCCTGTGTATTTGTCCCCCCCAGTTTGGGGGCAACATCTACAACCCATCCTAGATGCTTGAGATCAGAAAATCAACATCTGCTTTGCACTACCAGGACAAAATATATAAACATCTTTTAAATTCAAATGGAGAGCTTCTTTAAATGGGTTAAATGTTTATGTTGTTTATGTGAGGGCAGCCGGTGGATATGTCTATCTCTTTTCTTTTGTTTAGCTTGTGACTGTATGAAGCACTTTTGGGCAGCGAGTGAGTTTAAACTGTAAATTTTAAAACTGTGCTATATAAAATAAATAAACAAACAAACAAATACATGACACACCTGAACATAATGACACAGACAACACAAGGAACACATGGAGGGACAACGAAAACAAACATAAGTCCAGGGCGCGTGACAGGTGTTAATTACAGGACATAAAAAACTCTGCATGTTTTATAATAACATTTTTCCATCTAAAAAATATATCTAAATTACAACCTATGCCGCTCAATGTCAAACGCAGAAATGTTGAATTCATGCGTTCATGGGGCCTCAAGATTAGATATTGTAATGCTCTATTGGGTGTGGTGTTCTGCACGCTTAATAAACAAACTCCAGCTGATTTTCAAAATGCAGCAGCTAGAGTTCTTACTAGAACCAGGAAGTGTGACCATATTAGCCCGGTTCTGTCAACACTGCCACTGGCTCCCTATCAAACATCGTATAGATCTTAAAATCTTGCTTATTACTAGGGATGGGCGATAAGTCTTAATTTAATTATTTAAGTATTAAAAGTATAATAATATTTAAGCAGTTATTATACTCACTTAATATTAGATTTTAAAGCCCTATTTTTTAGGCTTTAAAATCCATAAAAGGATTTAAAATTTTAGGCCTTTTTGTTTACACAGTCAGAAATAAAATAAACTATAATTGTATTTTAGTCCTTACAGTGCAAATACAGTGCAATCATTTTGGTTTGCAGAAAAAACAGTTGCAATACATAAAATACAGTGCAATCAGTTCGGACAACGCACAGTGCTCATTCAATAAAGGTGCACAGCTAAACAGATGAGTTTTGAGTCTAGATTTAAAAGTGGCTAATGTTTTAGCACAATCTGAAGTATCTTCTGGAAGCTGATTCCAACTGCAGGAGGTGTGTTCTTCTAAATCAGTGTTATAGCATCTCAGTTATAAATCAAAAATTTAGAAGTTCAAAATCCCATGGAACAAATACCAGGTAAAAAATGTTAGCCTTAATCAGTGCTTTCTGTTACCTTAATGCAATGTAAGTCACTTTGGATAAAAGCGTCTGCTAAATGCATAAATGTAAAAGCAGGCTCCCCTTGTTTTATGTGAACCCTTGGTATTTCTAACTAGCTCGATCCTAATGATCTGAGTGGTCTGTTAGGGTTATAGTCAGTGAGCATTTCTGCTATGTATTTCAGCCCTAGGTCAGTTAGTGATTCATAAACGAGTAAAATTACTTTAAAATCAATCCTAAATGTAACTGGAAGCCAGTGTAAGGACTTGAGGACTGCTGTGATATGCTCAGATGTTCTGGTTCTAGTCAGAATCCTGGCAGCAGCGTTCTGGATGAGCTGCAGCTGTCTAATGGTCTTCTTAGGAAAGCCGGTTGAGGAAACCATTACAATAGGCCACCCTGCTGGTTTCTCCAAGTCTTGACTGGAAACAAAACAGCTAATTCTTACAATGTTTTTGAGATGATAGTATGCTGAAACTAAGGTATGTCTCCAGAATCACACCAAGATTCCTCACTTGATTTTTAGTTGTTAGACCCCTAGAGTCAAGGTATTCATTCACCTTTAGAACTTCATCTTTGTTTCCAAATGCAATGACTTCATTTTTTCCTTGTTTAACTGAAGAAAGTTCTGGCACATCCAACTTTTAATTTCATCAATGCATTGGCAGAGGGAGTCAATGGGGCTGTAGTCATTTGTGCAAGTAAATAAGTTTAACTCATGAAAAATACACATGGTGTTACATAAGTACTAAAATGTATTATTATTATTATTATTATTATTATTATTATTATTATTATTACCATGGTAAATTTTGTGGTTACTACATTACTTATCTTTACTTATCGTTACTGCTGCTTTACTTAATTTTTCTTTTTATATGTCCTATTTGTATAGTTGTACTTTATATTTGATCTGTATTTAATGTTCTACTGTTAGTGTTATCTCTATGCACCAAGGGTCTGAGTGTAACGCAATTTCAATTCTCTGTATGTATGTACTGTACATGTGGAAGAATTGACAATAAAGCTAATTTGACTTGACTTCAACTACTGTGGTAAACTGTGGTTAGAGTAATAAATCCATTGTTAATTTTTGTAAAATGCTTCCAGGATGTTGTACCCCTAAAGGTGAAACATTTAGCACATTTTTTTTCTGAGAGATTTTTTTAAAAGCAATTACAGAACATAACACAATCCATTAGAACTTTTAACAACCAGTTTAAATAAATTTACTTGCACAAATTAGCCAATTTAAAATAAATATTACATGTACACAAAAGTTTGGTGTCAGTAAGATTTTGTAATTTGTTTTAGTCTCATGCTCACCAAGGCTGCACTTATTTGAACAAACAAACAGTAAAAGCAGCAATATTAAGAAATAACAATTAAGAACTAGATAAAAAAGTTTGTCAAGACAAACTTTAAGTTGGCTTGAGAAAGACTGAACAGAAAGTTTGAAAAATTTAGAAAGTTTGAAAAGTTTAAAAAGTTTGAAAAGTTTAGAAAGTTTGAAAAGTTTAGAAAGTTTGAAAAGTTTAAGAAGTTTAAAAAAAGCAAGTGATTAGCATATTGCTAGCATGATAAGCTAGTTACTAGGATGTCATTAGCATGATAAGCAAAGTTACTAGCATGTTTCTAGCATGATTAGCAAATGACTAGCATGTCACTAGCATGACTAGCATGTCACTAGCATGTTTCTAGCATGATTAGCAAATGACTAGCATGTCACTAGCATGTCTCTAGCATGATTAGCAAGTTACTAGCATGTCTCTAGCATGATTAGCAAGTTACTAGCATGTCGCTAGCATGATTAGCGAGTGACTAGCATGACGCTAGCAGGTTTCTAGCATGATTAGCGAGTTACTAGCATGTCGCTAGCATGATTAGCGAGTGACTAGCATGTCGCTAGCATGTTTCTAGCATGATTAGCATGTGACTAGCATGTCACTAGCATGATTAACAAGTTACTAGCATGTTTCTAACATTATTAGCATGTTGCTAGGATAGATAGATAGATAGATAGATAGATAGATAGATAGATAGATAGATAGATAGATAGATAGATGATAGATAGTCAGGAAATATCAGACGATAGATAGATAGATAGATAGATAGATAGATAGATAGATAGATAGATAGATAGATAGATAGATAGAAACAATTAGAAGATAGATAGATAGTCAGATGATAGATAGATAGATAGATAGAAACAATTAGAAGATAGATAGTCAGATGATAGATAGATAGATAGATAGATTAGATAGACAGATAGATAGATAGATAGATAGAAAGTCAGATAGATAGATAGATAGTCAGATGATAGATAGACAGATAGATAGATAGATAGAAAGTCAGATGATTGATAGTCAGATGATAGATAGATAGATAGATAGACAGATAGATAGATAGATAGATAGATAGATAGATAGGAACAGTCAGATGATAGATAGATAGATAGATAGATAGATAGATAGATAGATAGATAGATAGATAGATAGATAGATAGATAGAAACAGTCAGAAAGATAGATAGATAGATAGATAGATAGATAGATAGATAGATAGATAGATAGATAGATAGATAGATAGATAGATAGATAGATAGATAGATGAAAGTCTGACTGAATAAGTTTGAAAGGGTTAGTAATAGTACATAGAAGGCATGTCTGATTGAGTGTAATGGGCTTCAGTGTGTTTAGATTTGAATTTTTGACAGTTGGAGTTTACGGAATGTTCAGATGAGCAGAGGCTTTTCAATGTAAGTCTATGGGATTTTTATGATTTTTAATCTTCATTTTTATGAAAACCGTAAGTCCAATCAGTCTAAAAAGATATAGCAACTCGAGTCAGATCAGTCTGAAGAGCTGGGCTGAGTTTGGAGTCTGTAGAGTTAAAGCTCTAGGAGGAGTAGCAGTCAGAAATTTAGTCTCAGAAGAATAATAATAATAACTAGATAAAAAAGTTCGTCAAGACAAACTTTAAGTTGGCTTGAGAAAGCTGGACCAGAAAGTTTGAAAAAGTTTGAAAAGTTTGAAAAGTTTAAGAAGTTTAATAAAGCAAGTGACTAAAACATGTCATTAGCATGATTAGCAAGTTTAAGTTTTCTAGCATTTATAAAGCAAGTTCTAGCATGTCATTAGCATAATTAGCAAGTTACTAGCATGTTGCTAGCATGATTAGCAAGTTAGCAAGTGTTTCTAGCATGATTAGCAATTGACTAGCATGTCGCTAGCATGTTTTTAGCATGATTAGCGAGTGACTAGCATGTCGCTAGCATGTTTTCTAGCATGATTAGCAAGTGACTAGCATGTCACTAGCATGATTAGCAAGCAAGTACTAGCATGTTGTTTAGCATGTTTTTAGCATGATTAGCAAGTGCTAGCATGTTTTTGATTAGCAAGTGACTAGCATGTCAGCTAGCATGATTAGCAAGTGACTAGCATGTCGCTAGCATGTTTTCTAGCATGATTAGCAAGTTAGCATGTCGCTAGCATGTTTTTAGCATGATTAGCAAGTGACTAGCATGTCGCTAGCATGTTTCATCAATTGACTAGCATGTTGTTTTAGCATGATTAGCAACTAGCATGTCTAGCATGTTTCTAGCATGATTAGCAAGTGACTAGCATGTCACTAGCATGTTTAGCAAGTTACTAGCATGTCGCTAGCATGTTTTTAGCATGATTAGCAATTGACTAGCATGTTGCTAGCATGTTTTTAGCATGATTAGCAAGTGACTAGCATGTCGCTAGCATGTTTCTTGCATGATTAGCAATTGACTAGCATGTCACTAGCATGTTTTAACATGATTAGCACTAGCATGTCGCTAGCATGTTTCATAGCAGCATGATTAGCAAGTGACTAGCATGTCGCTAGCATGTTTTTAGCATGATTAGCAAGTGACAAGCATGTTTTTAGCATGATTAGCAAGTTACTAGCATGTCACTAGCATGTTTCTAGCATGATTAGCAAGTGACTAGCATGTCACTAGCATGTTTTTAGCATGATTAGCAAGTGACTAGCATGTCACTAGCATGTTTTAGCATGATTAGCAAGTGACTAGCATGTTGCTAGCATGTTTCTAGCATTATTAGCAAGTGACTAGCATGTCACTAGCATGTCACTAGCATGATTAGCAAGTGACTAGCATGATTAGCATCGCTAGCATGTTTCTAGCATGTTAGCAAGTAGACATGATGTAGCATGTTACTAGCATGTCGCTAGCATGTTTTAGCATGATTAGCAGATTGACTAGCATGTCGCTAGCATGATTAGCATAGATTAGCTAGATAGATAGACTAGCATGTTCTAGATAGATATGATAGATAGATAGATAGATAGATAGATAGATAGATAGATAGATTGATAGACAGATAGATAGATAGATAGATAGAGTCAGATAGATAGATAGATAGTCAGATGATAGATAGATAGTCAGATGATAGATAGATAGATAGATAGATAGATAGATAGATAGATAGATAGATAGATAGATAGATAGATAGATAGATAGATAGATAGATAGATAGATAGATAGATAGATAGATAGATAGAAGATAGATGATAGATAGATAGATAGATAGATAGATAGATAGATAGATAGATAGATAGATAGATAGATAGATAGATAGATAGATAGATAGATAGATAGATAGATAAAAAGATAGATAGATAGATAGATAGATAGATAGATAGATAGATAGATAAAAAGATAGAGATATATATATAAAAAAAAAAAAAAAAAAAAAAAAAAAAAAAAAGATAAATAAAAACATATATGAACATGTAGAGAGATATACAACTATACAAAGATCTATATATAGAAAGATAGATAGATAGATAGATAGATAGATAGATAGATAGATAGATAAATAGATAGATAGATAGATAGATAGATAGATAGATAGATAGATAGATAGATAGATGATAGATAGATAGATAGATAGATAGATAGATAGATAGATAGATAGATAGATAGATAGATAGATAGATAGATAGATAGATAGATAGATAGATAGATGTGTCTGAATAAGTTTGAAAGGGTTAGTAATAGTACAAAGAAGGCATGTCTGATTGAGTGTAATGGGCTTCAGTGTGTTTAGATTTGAATTTTTGACAGTTGGAGTTTACGGAATGTTCAGATGAGCAGAGGCTTTTCAATGTAAGTCTATGGGATTTTTATGATTTTTAATCTTCATTTTTATGAAAACCGTAAGTCCAATCAGTCTAAAAAAGATATAGCAACTCGAGTCAGATCAGTCTGAAGAGCTGGGCTGAGTTTGGAGTCTGTAGAGTTAAAGCTCTAGGAGGAGTAGCAGTCAGAAATTTAGTCTCAGAAGAATAATAATAATAACTAGAATGTAAAGTTAGTGAACTAACTTTGATGTTGGCTTGGCCTTGGGCCAAAAAGAGCCACTGTACTTGTGTGTCCAACCTTCTGTGAGCTGCCTTGGTGGAAGAAAAAAAAAAAAAAAACTTCCAACAGTATTTTTCTATGGACCCTTGCTGTTTTCTGTTCCAATAAAAAGCCTTGGCTATGACAACAGTTTCAACAGGTTTGGCTAGCTGTATGCAAAATAAGTCATGCCTTTTTCCCCTGTTTGCTATTTCCCAGTCCTCTAACTGAAGTGTTGTAGGCAACAACACAGAACGTAAAAGAAACAATGTGGTTTAAGTCAAGGTGAAAATAGATATGAAAATAGGTTAGTAATATAGTTTCTTTTCTTCAATTTATTTGTGATAACTTGAGAAATATGTTGTCAATACTATTAAAATAAGAAAAAAAAAACGTAATGGTACTTAGGGGATTACAGTTTTTGCATAAATACTATATTGGGCTTTATTAAAGTTTATGAAAATAGAATGCATGTATATGCATTTTATATTTATGCACATAAATGGAACATTTTAAAATCTGTGAACATATATTGAAGTATTTTCTATCCTGTGGCGCCATCGTGTGGACAACATTAGCATTGTGGCCTTCATTTCTGAACAACATCATTATGAAAGGGGCCAATATTTTATGAATGATTACAAATATTTAATGATTAGTTCACTGATAATATACCCACATTAAAATCGAATTTACTGATTCTGTATCTTATTTCATGCTTTAAGAGTTTATTTTTCAACTTACATTTTTAAGCAGTGATGAATGATAACTATGTGAGTTGCTAAATTGTATTTTGGAATTATAATACATAAACTATATAATGATGACAAAATTACAATAGTTATTGTTTTCATAATATTTACTATTGACAATAAAAAATATAGACATACAAAAAAAAAGCTGCCAAGACGAATGATTTGTCCGTTCTTGCAGGCGAAAAGCCAGAATTAGCGTCCTCTGTAACTCGAGAGATCGATGCAATGTCTTTTTCTGGCCTAAGACAAAAAAATATAACACAAGCACTCATTTTAATCTCTATAATATATTCTTCTAATTGTTTTGTACTGATTCGCTGGAGTGTTTTAATGTAAAAGGCTGTAGTTTCAGTATGTAGACCTTTTTCCCCATGCCAGTGTTGAAGTCTCGAGCCGTCAGAGAGTCTGCTGCAAATCATTCAATTTCACAATTTACCAGCTCACAAAAATCTGAATTTAGCCGTTGTTGTGTTCTAATGGGTGGATTGTGTGCAATCGCTGTAATATTTTATTTTTAAAAGGTCTTAAACAGGAATAAAGTCGTTTGTTGTGAGGTCGTTGTGAAGCCCCGCGTTCTCGCGTTGTCTAAATAGATGACGCAAATCCTTCATTTTCCACACTTCAACAGCTGAAAAACACCCACTTTTAGCTCTTGGTTTGTTCTAATGGGTGGATTGTGTGCAATCGCTGTAATATTTTATTTTTAAAAGGTCTTAAAAAGGAATAAACTCGTTTGTTGTGAGATCGCTGTGAAGCCCCGCCGTCTCGCGCTGTCAAAATAGATAACGCAAATCCTTCATTTTCCACACTTCAACAGCTGAAAAAACACCCACTTTTAGCTCTTGGTTTGTTCTAATGGGTGGATTGTGTGCAATCGCTGTAATATTTTATTTTTAAAAGGTCTTAAACAAGAATAAATTCGTTTTCTTGCGAGCTCGTTGTGTCATTGCACGAGAAGCCGCGCCGTCTCGCGCTGTCAAAAGAGCTGACGCAAATCGTTCAATTTTCAAACTTCAACAGCTGAAAAACACCCACTTTTAGCTCTTGGTTTGTTCTAA